>NC_137153.1:83386407-83648907 GCF_951394435.1 Stenella coeruleoalba
CCTTTATTGATAGCTACAATCTTAAGTGTTTTTGTCTTATTTTTTTCTATTTTCCTACAATGAATAAAAATCATAAATGAAGATAACTTAAGGAATGACTCATCTAGTGATTACAATAGGTCCATGTTGCCTTTATTCTGAAACTACTGATACTGAAAGTTTGTCAAATTTTGCCTAAAACATTCTGACTTCTGAAGCCACATCACAGAGATATCAGAGGATGAAGAACAATGCCATCTGTCCATCCTTGGAGACACTGTCAAATAGGGTCGATGCAGGCCCAAGAGTTTTGGGCTAGAATGAGGGAAAATTCATGGAAACATGTTTTTCTTCATTTTAGCTCCCATATTTGTAAGCTTAGGAAGCTTCAAAGGAAATGTAAGAAAGCATGAAACCATGCAAAATGATATGATGAAAAATTCTGGCCAGAGTTCTGCACACTGAGATCAGCAAGTTGTCACACTGATGGGAAAGTTTTCTAATATGGGCACTGTCTTCCATTTTGTTTCTGTCCTCACCATCTCCTGTTCAATTGACAACCTTATTTACATCACTTCTGAGAAGCTCAAGGGCCTGGAGACTGTATTATGGAGACTATTAGGAATTACGGTGACATTCTGGTGGCTTTATAATATTCCTGAGAGAGTCATTAGTCTCCTTGTAATTACTAGAAGGAGAATTAAGGCACCCCTTTTTAATATCTGGGCAAGGACAAAGATTCTTATGTCGGCCTATTTGCTAAAAGTTGGCTTATGGCAGAGACCATTGGAGGCTTTGTTTTCATCCTTCTAGACTTTCCACTTTTCAAATCTTAATTCTGAGAGAAGAGTCAGGTTTCAGAGCAAGGTCTGCTACTAACTATGATTGAGCAAGAGAACTTGATGAGCTTGGCCCATGGGATCTGTTTATTCTAGGACATGGGAACCAGAAATCATGTAAAGGAGGATGGGACCTATGAGACACTTCACCATACCACCAAATACAGTTGCAGCCCACACGCTATCTGGCATGTAAAATTAGCAACTTCTCCTTTCCAGGGTGGGTAGCAAAACTAGGAAAAGAGGTGAGAATGTAACTAACTAGCTAGAAAGGGCCAAAAATGTTCATTCTTCAACTTTACCACTTTATATCTATACTTTATACCACTTTATACTTTATATCTATACTTTAGATATAGAGTATAGATACCACTTTATATCTATACTTTAAAGATTGGCAAGGAATGATTTATACCACTTTATACTTTAATGATTGGCAAGGAATGATGTTGGAGCTGTTAATCTCCAGAAATCCAGCTAGCTACTAGCCAGCAAGATGACAAGCACTCTCTCTCTGACAAATATATTCCGACAAGCAGAATATCCCAATATGAAGTATTTTAAGTTTTGTTTTGTTTTGTTTTGTTTTGCGGTACGCAGGCCTCTCACTGTTGCAGCCTCTCCCGCTGGGGAGCACAGGCTCCAGACGCGCAGGCTCAGCGGCCATGGCCCACGGGCCCAGCCGCTCCGCGGCACGTGGGATCCTCCCGGACCGGGACACAAACCCATGTCCCCTGCATCGGCAGGCAGACCCCCAACCACTGCGCCACCAGGGAAGCCCATATTTTAAGTTGTAATTTTCTTTTGAAGAGAGATTTCAAAGGGATCATTATAACCAAAAAGTATTAATCACCAATGAGATAGACTAGTTGCAAAAAATGATTCTAATAGTATTGCCATATAATCCAGCAATTCCACTCCTGGCCATATATCCAGACAAAACTATAATTCAAAAAGGGACATGCTCCCCTAGCAGCACTAGCTACAATAGCTGAGACATGGAAACAACCTAAATGTCCATCCACAGATGAATGGATAGAGAAGATGTGGTTTAAATATACAATGGAATACTCCTCAGTCATAAAAAAGAACAAAATAATGCCATTTGCAGCAACATGGATGGACCTAGAGATTATCACACTAAGTGAAGTAAGTCAGAAAGAGAAAGACAAATGCCATATGATATCATTTATATGTGGAATCTAAAATATGACACAAATGAACTTATCTATGAAACAGAAACAGACTCACAGACACAGAGAGCAGACTTGTGGTTGCCAAGGGAGGTGGGGGTGGGGAAGGGATGGATTGGGAGTTTGGGGTTAGAATATGCAAATTATTATAAGTAGAATGGATAAACAACAAGGTCCTATGTATAGCACAGGGAACTACATTCAATATCCTGTAATAAACCATAATGGAAACAAATTTTTAAAAACGATCTAATTCTCCACTTCTCTTGCATCTACACCCTTTGAAATATTACTTGAAAGCAAGTTCCATCAAGGAGTGGAATCTAGTTCACCACTCCTTAATTCTGGGCTAGCCATGTGACATCCTTTGACCAATAGGATGCCATGGAAGTCACAGCACGTCAGTTCCAAGCCTAGGCCTCAAGAGGCCTTTCACATTTCCACTCAACCTCTTCGGACTCTGCCTCCACCATGAAAACAAACCCAGAGTAGACTGCTGGAGGGCGAGGGACCACTCAGAGAAGGGCTGAGTCATTCCAAGTAAAGCCATATTAGACCAGCCAGCCCATGGCCAACTCACAGTTGACCAGCCATGCATGAGCAAGGCCAGCTGAGATCACTGGACTAGTTTAGGTTTGTAGACCATTCCATGCTCTTGATTCCTCTACCTGGTCTCACAAGAGTATCCGTTTACCCTCTGCTTCCCCGTCTGATTCATCTAAGTAAATCTACCTTCTTCGTCCAGCCAGCCCACTGCTCTAATTGGTTTCATTTGCTCTACCACTTCAAGATCTGTTCATTGCTGTACCCCAGGCAGTGCCTGGCACACATAAATATTCATTAATTAATGACAAATCACTCCTTAATATCCTACAACAAGACTTTCTTGACTACAAAAAAAGAAGTAATTATTTCTCAGTAAGTGTCACGATGTATTTTGTTCTTTGCTACATATAAAAGTAAAAACAGCAATCCAAACTATACAGTGAATGTGCAATTATATTGTTTTTTCCACAGTTAGAATGTTTGTGGGCATCAAATTTGTTTTTTTAGACTTAAAACTCCAGAGAACAGAGGTTAAATCTGGTTAAGCAACTTTAAACCATAGACTGTACTTTTAAAATGAGCAAACAGAAGCTTATCGATTACTTATTTCACCTAGATGATGATGATGATGAAATGATAGTTTAGTAAATCATCCTGCTTAGGAATTACCACAAGATAGAAGAGAGAGACTATCAAATATGATATCAGAAATTATAGAGTTGGAAACAGACCAAGATTTTTTTGGAACTAATCCTTACTGTTATAGAAGATGCCATTTTTTAAAGTCTCTTGATCAATATGTTTTTTTTTTCTCCATTCTCTATCTACTGATTCAATGTCAGAGTCCATTTAAAATTCCCTCCATCATATTCAGATCATGAAGGAAACTGCACACCTCAGGAACCAATTAAAGCTTAACTTACCTCCTCCTGACCATCCCTCAGCAGCTGTTCCCAGAGAAGGCTGGAGGAAGCTCAAAGAAAAGCCTCCTTGGAACAAACTCACCTGGAACTCATGGACTCCGTCTGAGTCTGCAGCGCCAGGGGCCCTGGCGTTTCTCTCTGAGCTGTGATTTCATTCAGCTTGAGCACGGCATTCTGAACAGGGTGCTAAGGGGAATTTAGAGAATAGATTAGACATGGTTTTTACCCTCAGGAATCTCACAATTTAATGGAGAAAATAAGATAAACACACAGTCAATTAAGAGAAAGTAGATACATATGTATACATAAAAATATTGATTTAAGTTTGGGAAAGAGAAGATAGGCAAAGGATTTAGATGCTAATCAGGAAAGTCTCGCAGACTTTGCAGCCTTCACACGCATTCATCTTAAGTGGATGGAAAGCTCTCTGTGTGCCGAAAGAAAGAGGACAGCTGTTCCAAGGAGAGATTTCTCTTTTTTCCCACTCCTCCCACCCCCAAATGGCCCTGGAGCAAGAGAAGCAACTGTATGCTCAGAGACTGTAAGTCACGTCCGTGTGACTGACCAGCTGCGTCATTCGATGATGCCACGGAGATATTTTCACTTGGCCTTCTAGTCATCTGAGAATAGCCAATTTAGAATGTACTATATTTTCTGTCACTAGCTGTTCACCCAACAAGTGAGGTAATGCCAAATAGTTTCTCTCTTTTATTAAAGACATGATACTGATATGCTTGACAAAAATGCTCACATTGTCCATTGTTGAGGAGGAATACTTAATTTCACATAGGGGGAATCAAACTTGATATTTGGTCTCCTAAAGCCTATATTTCTCCAGAACTTATGGCCAGCACCATGACTGCTTTTTGGCTCAGAATGGTATGCATAGGAAGTGGCAGCCTAGGCTTTGTAGAAATGCTGCAGAGCCCTGGGGAATCCCAGAGAAGATTACGCAGAGGTTACACAGTCCTCTGCTAAGTTCCTATACTTCTCACTTCATGTTGGAATAACATTATCCTACTGAACAAACAAAATAAAGTGAAGCAAAGTAATTGGTGTCTTTGAGCATCTGATGAATGGCAGTTTTGTTTGTTTGTTTCCGACATTATTTATGGAGTTAAAATTCCCAAATTTGCTGCCCCCTTCTTCCTCTTTCACTTTTCCAATCTAATCGAAGATTGTTTTTTCTTCGCCTCTTGGTGGGGGGATCTGGGGGAGAAGAGACAGATGGTATCGTTTGCAAAAGGAAAGCTGAGAGATCACACATATATCTTTCAGCTTTGTGGCAAATCAAGCCAAGATTCTTGCTTGAAGTGTCTAGTACGACGCAGGCACAGAGGCGTACCAGAGAGGGTGAGGCCAGCCACGGAGGGCAGTGCAATAAATTGCCGTGGGCTGATCCAACAGCAGAACATGGGAGCTATTACACCTTGGCAGCTCTCTTATTTTTCCCTTATGGAGTTTCAGACCTGTCCTGTACACTGAGATAGCTTTCATCTGGTTAAAACTTGTGCCGTATTTAAACCTCCTTCAGATCCGTGGAGTTGGAGGGAGAAAAAAAAAACAAAAAAAAAAAACAAAGCACCCTAACACAGCCCATAACACACTGAAATTATGTTGGGGGTGGGAGAGGGGCAGTAATTGTGCCCAGATAATGTTGTCATACTTTGTAAAGCCTTTAATGCTGGAATTTATTTATTAATGATGCATGGGTTATTACCCACCATCTGTCTTGTGTTAGCAGTGGGCTGTTTCAGATTATGGTAATGTGTTTCTGATTTGAGTTGTGTTGAAAGCCAGAACAAGGCAGCTCATGTGCAGGCCTCTTTGAGGCCTGCTGTTTTCAATTCCTCTTCACAGAAAGGGCTTTTATTTGATTTGTTATGGGGATTTTTTTCTTCTGTTGCCAAAACAGCTGCAAGCCTGGAAGGGAATAAGACACAGGGCCACATCAAACTTGTTAGCTTGTTAAAAAAAAAAAAAGCTGGAATGTTCCAGGAATCAAAAAAAAAAAAAAAAAGGATGTGAGAAGGTAGATGGACAGAAGGGGGCAGTAGGTGGGGGGGAGAAAAAGGTTTAGTGGCCTTTCTGATTGGCTTTTATGTCAAGAGTAGAACAACCTATTTTGTGATTTTAAGTATTATAGGTCAGATTGCTATGTAGTTAATTTATTATGCCCATTCACACCAAAGAGAATGGCTTTCTTCTGAATAGCTTTAACAGTCTTTATGCTAGTACAGTGGATAAATAAAAGTCCCCAATGAGCTAGCCATCCTCCTCCAGTCATCAAAGCAAACACCCAATAAATAAGCCTGTTTTTTTTAATGTACTGAACAAATTCGGATTTGTTCATGAATATGAAAAAAAAAAAAAAAGGTAACAGACAAGCATCCCTTGTCTGCTGCGAATATTCACCCTGATCTGAGTTCTTTGTATCTCCTCTCAAAGGGCTATGGGTTGGCAAACTGTTTCTAGACCACTGCTATCCATCAGCAATGTTGATGGAAATGCTCTGTGTCTGCTCCGTCCAGTATGGTAGCCACTGAACACTTACCATGTGGCTAGAGTGACTGAAAAACTAAATTTAATTTTAATTAATTTACATTTAAAAAGCCATATGTGGCTAATGGACACCATATTGAAAAATAGAGTTCTAGGATTAACTAAGTGAAGAGGATGTTTCTTCCTTCTGATAAAAAATGGAGGCATTTTATACCAGTTATTGTTATGGCCAACTTTTAACATTGAGAATTAGTTTGAAAGATTCTTCCCTGTTGTATCATTCAAGGTTAGTAGCACTAAGGCTTTTTCCCAAAGGCCACTGACAAGTTCTTTCTTGAAGTTCATAAATCCTTCCATCTATAAAATATGGACTTACAGGAAAACTTAATGCTCATATGATAAACAAATAAACAACCATGAAGAACTGTAATCAAACCTCTCGAATCATAATAAATCTACTAATGCTAAGGATATTCAAGAATTTGTTTTAAATTTACTGGCAACAATTCTCTCAATTCATATTAAACACAGACTTATTGTTTCTGGAGCATATGGTGTGTTCATGGAGAAGCCCATAACCATGTGAAATTGACTTTGTATACACAAAGACTACACTGTCCAGATTTTAGTTAATTCATATTTTAGAAATTATGAGATAAAAACTTACAAATTTTGTGATGCCTGTGGTTGTCAGTCTGCTTTTCCACAGCTTTTCCCTCGATGGAGAAGAGGCTATAGAGACAGATGATGAGATAAAGAGATATAACAGGGACAAGGTATATTTTCACCATTCCCTGATACCTGTGCCACCCCGACACACATTTAGACTCCACTTCCCAGCCACCCTTGCAGTTGTATGGGCCATGTAAGTAATTCATAAACTGAGTTCTAGGGGAATATGGGTGGAAATAATATATGCCATGTCCAGATGTGATATCAGTGTACTTTTTGCATAATTCTCCTCTTACTTTTGTCAGATGCAGAAAATCATCGAGGACCTGAGGCCCTAGAAGATGGCTACTACATGACAGGAGCCTCTGTCCCTGAATGATACAGTGGAGCAGAGCCATCTCTCCCAACTGAGACTACTTAGATTTAGACTGTGATTGAAAGAAAGAATCTTTGCTGTGCTCACGTTGACTGAGATTTGGAGGATGTGTTTTGCAAATTAACACCCTGAGTGTTACAAGATGACATCTTGGAGAAGGAGCAGTCAGACCAAGCAGAACTTTTCATAGTGTGAACTTCATGTTATTTGCTCTGTCCCTTACTTTACTGTCAAAACCCTACTTCTAATAGGGAGAAAAACTTACATTTTCTAAGTAAACAAGATGCAAATGTATGGAATGCCAGGTCAATTTATGTAATATATTTATTTAAAATAAAACATAGTTCTGCCATGCAGATTAAAATATAAGCTAAAACATTCTTTCCATGTAGTAAAGTCCAAATGGCAAGCCAAATATAGGTCTAAGTAGGATAGGCCCTCTCACAGTATCATCTGCATTGCCATAAAAAATCACCAGGGTTTTGTTCCTGAGGCTTTGAGACTTTTTCAGGCTCCTCCTACCATCCTCCTTTTGGATACTTTCACTCTTGGCAGTTCTGCCCTTACAACTTCTCTCCTGCCTAGATGCTGTTTCTCAGTCCATCCCATTCAAATTGATGACTCAGCTGGATGGCCTGATTGGCTTGTTATTTTGGATTCTCCATAATATCCTGCTTAACTTTTATACGCTGAGCCTGTAGGCCTGTCCTTCATTGACCTGAACTGCTGGTACATTCACGACCTCATGTCCAAGCCTCTCTCTCTAACTTCTGCTCATCTGGGGTGAGGGCAGGGGTTCAGACAAAATAATAGTCTGGTTACTGAGAAGGTGTTATGAATGTTTGTGTCCCCCCAAAATTTATATGTTGAAGCCCTACCCTTCAATGTGATGCTATTTTGAGATGGGACCTTTGGGGGTTTGATGAGGTCATGAGGATGAGGTCCTCATGATGGGATTAGTGCCCTTGTAAGAAAAGACACCAGAGAGCTTGCTCTTTCTCTCCCCACACATGCACAGAGAAGTCTTGTGAGCACACAGCAAGATGGAGGCCATTTACAAACCAGAAGAAGAATGCTCAGAATGAAACCTGCCTTGCCAACACCTTGATCTTGGACTTCTAAGATGCCAGAATAGTGAGAAATAAATTTCTATTATTTAAGCCACCCAGTTGATGATGTTTTGCTATGGCAGCCTGAGCAGACTGATACAGCAGATGATTAAAGCAAGGAAAGATTGTCGTATTATTTTACTGGTAGTGGTTTATAAGGTAAATGTGGACCACATGCCAACCAGGATGGAGAGGTTCTGTTGGCCATTATAGACCATTTTACAGTAGAGTGGACACATTAACTGTGGTTTTATAATTCTCTCCTTTTCTAGAAATAATGCTGACTTCCTCCTTCCTATTAATGTTGTTTAACTTTTTACAAGTTTTGATATACATCACTAAATTTCAGCTCGTATAATACAATCTTATTTTAATATCACTGAGATAAGACATTAATTAGGGCTGAAAACACTTCAGTTGTTTTTGTTTCTAAGTATTGTTGGTAGACATGTTCTCATGTCTATATATTGATAGCAGAGCATGTAATACATATTAATTTCTATTTCAATTTGGAAGTTTTATCGTAAGTCATAAAATGGATCTAAGCTTGAGTTCTCAAAGCCACATTTTGTAGTCATCATATAAGGTGATACACCCATATATACAAGATAGGTAAACCAAAGATACCCAAGAATAATATTCCAGACCCATTCTGAGAAACACTGCATTATATTTACCAACGAAATGATTTGGAAGAATTTAGAGGGGAACCATTTGTTATTCTGATATGCAGTGGTACCAAAATGTGTTATGATCACGAAAGAGCAGTTTGTTGGAATAAAAACTAAATTTAAAGATCAAACATTTAAAGTCTGGAAAGACTAACTAGTTAAAAATTTTAAACCTTATTTCTGTGTATCGAATGATAATGCCCAGTGAACAGATGGAGGCAGGAAACTTTAGGTCTGTGCCCACATCTATGGAAAAGCGGTGTAAAGCAGGAGGCCTGGAGTCAAGCTATCTTTTAAAGGATATTGGCATATTGGTAGCTTGAATCATATATTATGCTTCCAATTTAGTGACATTTTTACATTTACTGAATAAATTACTGAAAAGTACCTTGTATTACTTTGATAATCAAATTATTATGGAATACATATTTAGACAACATTTTAAAGCTTCCTTTTTTTAATATTATCAAAATGCTAAAAAGCCTGCAAAATCCCACAATTAACTAAATATAGAAAGGAGACAGAAATAAACTTCATGAATTTTAAGTTAAAAAAATGTCAAAATATAAACCCCAAAGTAAATGTTCCCATAAGGATAGTTTTGTCGGCATTGGAATCATCTGCTTTATTTATTCAAGTGATGAATATAAAATTGAAGGAAAGAACTCAGGCCAGTTAATGTTTCCCAGCCCCAATATGTATAGAAAAACTATTCAATCTATAGCATTGAAGTAGTGGTTAGCGATGCTGGTTTTTGGACTGTTTGCCCTTTTCCCACCCTTGCCTTTTGTCTCATAGGGATGTTAATTCCTGCAGGCTGTGTATCACAGGCCCTATTAATGCTGGATTCCACCTGGATTCAGTCAGTGGGTGACACTGGGGGGAGACTGGAGTGCATGAGCATGGAAGAACACATTCTATCTAGTGTCCTTATTTCCCATATGACAGAATCCGTTATGATTCCATATTCTTCCTGGAATCCTTGAACCCAGGCAGCCTAGTTGACTTGGCTCTTCTCTTAACCCTTCCAATAAGAAGTGACATTGGCTTCTTGTTTGTTTAATTTCTGGGTTTTCTCACCATCCCTTATATAGCTCCTAGCTTTTTCATCACTTACCTAGATTAAATTCTCATTGTTTTCAATTCTTACTGGTCCAACCTTGATTGATGCATTAACTGTATTTCCTTGAAGATACAGAAGTTCGCTATGCTTGTTAGCTCCCCTACAGAGAAAAATATAAAAATATACAGTGGATATGAAAGGAAGAACAATAAAACACCAAATATTTCTGTATGGCTAAAGAACTCACTCAGTTCAATAAACTGATTATAGGAAGATTACAGGAAGAAAATCTAGATTATAGGTGAATGCCTAGATTATAGGAAGAAAATATTTATTATTCCTTAATATACTACAATTCACTGGAAAATGGATAGGTCCATCCTAAATTTAGTCCAAGGCAGTTCAAAACTTGAAGAACTTAAATGGACTTTATTATAATACTCTGTACCCCGAAACCACCTTGTGTTGACTAGACAATTTAGGCTATTGCTGGCATAAATTTTGAAGGCATGAGATCTCTATAAAATTTTCCTTTTTTAACCAGCAGAGGCTGAAAATGAGGTTCAGTGAGTCACTTCCTTCCTAAATCTATCACTACCCAAAGAAGCTAAGCCAAAGGGAAAAAAAAAAAACAATAAAATAATGAGCTGATAACTGGTATTTGATGCCATGCAGCAGATGAGGAAGTTTTGTAATATGTTAGTCTATTTATCCTTATATAAATTCTTTAGCGGTGACACTATAGAATCATCAAACTAAAAATTGACCAAGCAGATAGTCTCTATCTATAATCCTCTACTGTAAATGATTTGATAAAACCCAAGTATAAATGTTTCAACTGTGAACTTCCAGTATTGTACTCTCAGCATCTTCTTTTGTAATTATATCAAGAAAAGTCTCAAGCATTTCCCCTAGTGTTTACTGTTGTTAATTCCACCTGTTTGCTTGTTAACTACGACACAATTAATATAAATACATGTATTTTTCTTTAAGTAGTGTGAATTATTTTCCTAAACAGGAACCTATTTATTCCCATGATTAACACTATTTCCTGTCTGAAAGTCTTCAATAATGGCTGCTAATAAGCTGAAACATAAAACATCAACAATGGAGCAACAGGAACTCTCATTCATTGCTGGTGGGAATGGAAAATGATACAGCCATTTCTCAAGAATGTTTCGCAGTTCCTTACAAACCTAAACAAATCCTCACTATACAATCCAGTAATGAGCTCCTTGGTAATTTTCCAAATGAGTTGAAAACTTATTTCTGCACAAAATGAAAGAAGCCAATCTGAAAAGAATACATACTCTATGATTCCAACTATAAGATATTCTGGAGAAAGCAAAACTATGGAGACAGAAAAAAGATCAGTGATTGCAGGGGCTTGGGGGAAGGGATGGAAGAATAGATGAAACACAGAGGATTTTTAGGGCAGTGAAAATATTGTGCATGATACCAAAATGATAGAAACATGTTTTATTATACACTTGTGCAAATCAGAATGTACAACACAAAGAGTGAACCCGAATGTAAACTATGGACTTGGGGTGATAATGATGGGACAATCAATGTCTGTTCAGTGATTATAACAAACATACCACTCTGGGACGAGATCTAAGCTGACTACCTTATTTGTTCACCAAAAACCTCCAGTCTCTCTTAACAACGTTCACTGATGTCAAAACTGAGTCATGTCGTCAGGAATCAAAACATCCTTACTTCTGATTTGTTCAACTTTATTTAGTAGCCTCTCACAACTATATATAATATTCACGGATTTGACGATTTGCAAGGCATAGCCCAGAAGACCTGTATGTGTAGTGATTTATAGTAACTCTGGCCTGCATTTGTATCAGAGAAGCAGAGGTGCTGGTTGTGATCAAACACAGCTTACAATCCCGAATCTATAGCTCAAAGTAGTTTTCGCCCTCTGTTCTTCATCACCTAAACTCTCTATGGTATTCATCATTATTTAAGACTGAATGTAGCCATGGCTAAAATCACAATGATGTCTGACACACAGTAGGTGTTAAATAACTCTTTTCTGGATTGAGGACTTGCATCTGTCATTTTTCTTCTCGCACAACTCTCCTATACTTCTCTCATTCTTTTCTTGCACTAGTTTCGCTTCAGTGTCTTACACAGAAAAATTACCTATGTTAGTGTTTCCTAACAAACCAATATCTTCTTTCAATAAGTATAAATACCAGGAGGCAAGAATATACAATGGAGAAAAGACAGTCTCTTCAATAAGTGGTGCTGGGAAAACTGGACAGCTACACGTAAAAGAATGAAATTAGAACATTCTCTAACACCATATCTGAAAATGAAGCCACCCCCAATCCCAGACATTTATGTCAGGAAACCAATTCAAGAAAAGTGGCAACTTACACCACAAGAGCAGACTGCAGAGTGCATCCAGGAGCTACAGGTATCTGTTCCGGGCAGTCAGGCATGCCAATGATATTGCTCGTTTATGCCAAGGAGAGTATTTCTGTCTCAGAACCCACTTCTACTCTTTTCATTTTATTTCTTATTCTAATTTAAAACAATTTGCCAATTGTAAAGTATATTTTAAGAATATGTACTCATTTTTTCAACACATTTCATTGAGCACCTATTATTATGTGCCCAGCACTGTCCTAGAAGATGGTTCATCAATGAACCACTCAGAAAAAAATCCTGCTAACATCTAATATTCCAATTTGAGAGACAGTAAATAAACATATATTTCTTTATGAATGTATAAGTATATATATATATAATATAATATAATATGTCTGTGTGTGTATATATATGCCGATAGTAAATAAACATATATTTCTTTATGAATGTATAAGTATATATATATATAATATAATATAATATAACATGTCTGTGTGTGTATATATATGCCAACAAGGGTAAGGCACCATGGTAAAGCGGATCAGGCGTGTTAGAGTAGAACACTTGCTATTTAAAAGAAGCAAATGTGCCTGGAGCTGTTGAGGAACCTCGAGGAGATCAGGATGATAAGGAAAGGGTGGCTGAAGGAGACAGAAACAGAAGATTGAGTTAGAGAAGGTTTAGCCTATGTAAGGTTTGTCTTGGAGGCCTCATGTTTCCTCCGATTGGAGAGACTCAGCAGAGGAGAGACATGCTCGGAGTGACCTTGAGGGGATCACTCTGGCTGCTGTGTTGAGGATCCATGGAAGGGCGCAGGGGCAGAAAGAAGCAGGCAGAGCAATTGGGAGGCCAGTTAAAAGGCATTCTGTATAGCTTTCCTTTTTGAAATCAGAGTTTGTAGAACCATTTTTACAAAAATGAAAATGCACACTCGGATGCTGCTGAATGGACAGGAATGGAGCTAGGAAAATCACAAAATCACACGGATTCATCTGAAGTGGTATGGAATTTTAGAGAAAAAAAAAGTATTCAAGGAACAAGGGCAAACTGCTCAAGCTGAAAAGTTCAAAGGTCACTCAAGTTTGTATTTCAGATCTCGAGCCTTTCAAGTAGATCAAAGGTGCTTGTCTTTGTGTGACTGATTCAGGGGGCTGCCAGATGACCACATACGGCGGGCGGCCTCTGTTTTATGAGCCTGCCCTACCTGCTGTTCTCCTTAGGGGTTCTGACTTCCTATTTACTCTGCTGTCTTATCCTGGCTACTCAGTGCAGCATGGGAAGAAAAGGAAAACTCTGACTTGGGGTTTGCAGCGGATGCTTGCAAATTTTGAGTGATCAAATTGTAAGATTAACAATGTTCTTTAGCTTCATTCACCAGAGATTACGCAACATTTTCCAGAAGAAAATGGTTCCAAAAAATCACTGTGGGGTCTCAAGAAACCCTGGATTTGAAATGCCTTGGTTAAAATCTCTGCTGCCCAGCTAAGCATCCCTACTAGTCTTCAGCCCATGGAAATCTCAATTTTACTTTCTAGAAGGGCAGACTAGACCCATTATCTGTGTTTGAAATTTGAAAAGATTAGGAAAGAATGAGGAAAGGACTCCAGGGTGGAGAGGAAGAATGGAGGCAAGTCAGGCAACATTTATAGGACTCCTACGATAGCATTTATACATAGTGTTTAAGTTGCAAAACACTGTTTACTTACCTTATCTAGTGAAATTAGTGCATAATTTTAGCACCCTAAATTTGTATTACTAGAAATAAGTATTAGAAAAGTACCTTTGATATTCCTTTAGTATTTTATTTCTTTTCAAAATTCTGTCAGTCTTTGCAGGGTTTTCAATAAGTGAAGTGTGTTTTCCACGAATACTGTAGTATTTTAAAAGTTGTATAATTGAAAATCCAAGAAAATAGTGAATGACTGATTTCCTCCAAAATCATAATTTTGTAAAAATCTTTGACTTATTACTGATGATATATTTATTCACAAATTTTTAATAAAACATTTAATGTTAACACTTTCAATTACAATGTTTTTGTAGCATCTTGAGACTCAAGCCTTCTACCATAGCTTTTCACCTAAAGTCAATCCAGCATGCTAAGTACCCACTGCCTGTATAGTATTGCAGCAAATAGTTGAAATGAGTAACTCTCTGGGCAATTCTTGCTTATTATAAACCTTCTTGTACTTTGACTTAATTTCCTAAGCATTTCCCAAACTTTTATTCTTTCTTTCATTTTGTGATGCTACTGCAAAGAAAAGTCCCCTCCCTAAATTTATCATTTAGGATCATACAAATCATTAGACTGATCTCATGTAAATTCAGCCACTCCTAATTATGGCCAACCTACTGAAAACCAGACGTATGCCCAGGGACTCTTCACATGACCTCACAACACTGGTTTTGAGGAAGGGGTACATGGAGACACCTGCAATATCAACCTAGTTCAACGAAAAGAGGAGGTCTTAGAGAGCAGTATTGAACACATAGTCTATGTCTCAAGAACACCCTAATAGTTTCTTGGCTTCTCACCATTAGAAGTGCTCATGATAAACAGACACTGAGAAATAAAAGTCAAGGACATAAAGAATGAGCTTCAGAATACTAAGTAAAATAAATTTTAAAACATAAAGATCAAGGTGATTAGAACGAGTGATAGAAGACAAAGTAGAGCCAGATTACTAAATGAGATGTAAAAGTATGCTAAGATACAACAGAAAGAAATGAACACTGTGTCCGAGAAAAATCTAGTACAGAACAGTCAACACTGAATACAGTCTTGATGAAGTTACCAGACTTCAAGGAAAACAATAATTCTTTTGGACATCAAAATTTTTTTAAAAGGTCCTAAAGCAGGGAGGGGGGAATTTTTAAAGTATGAGTGACTTCTCAAAGGCAATATTTAAGGATAGAATATTATTTTTAAAAATGTATACAAAACATTACAAGAAAAAAATAGCGTGACCCAGTAGTCTTAAACTGAACCAAATTCTTCTTCTTCAGGTATAAAGGCAAGAGACATAATCAAAATTTAGGAAATACAGTATTTATGAATGTTTCATGAAAATAATTCTTATTCACAAAATCTAAACAATCAAGAGATAAATCAAAGTAAAGAGCTCCGAAACAATAAAGCCCTAGTAGAAAAGAACTAAGGCCAAATACCAGCTGGAATTAGAAAAGAAAATACAACTCTATAAATCTTCAAATACAGAGGAACACAACAAGCCTAGCAATGTTTGGGAGGTGCTAAGTGTAGTGAGGATGCTGTGAGAATATTAAATGCACTTACTTTCTTGTCTTCATTAAGAAACAAAGGTTTTGGTGTAAAAACATGCATCAAAATCTATCCCCTAAAAAAAGGAATAAGACTGATTTTCTAGGGCTCATGCTATACAATACCAAAAACAAAACCAAAAATGACCATTTAGTAGACCATAAGTAAACTTCATTGAATTCCAAAAAGTTAATGTCAACTTTTAATGTCTACTAATGTCTAGTTTTACTGGACAATGATAAAAAATCTAGCAATACCAAAAACTAGATACAAACACACAAAAGAAACCCAACAATCTTCATAGTTCATGATTTTGTTAAATCACTATTGAGTCAAAGAAGAAAACTTAAAATTGCAGAATACCTAGAAATTAGAAGCCATGAAAACATGTCAGAACTATGAGATATAGTTAAGGCAGTGCTTAGAGAAAATTTATAACTATAAGTACCCAAGAAAGAATCAAAATAAATTAAACCAAATTAAGAAGTTAGGAATTGAACTTAGAAAATACAACTTAGAAAAGGAAATAAAAGAACTTAATAAAGATAAAAACAAATTAATGCATTAGGATGAAATCCCTTTTCATCTTGGGGGAGGTGGGTTGTCAGTCTTTTTTTTTTTTTTTTAATGCCTTTAACTGATTGGATGAGGCCTACCCACACTATGGAATGCAGTCTGCTTTATCCAGAATCTACTGATTTAAATGTTAATCTCATCTAAAAAATACCTGCACAGGACTTCCCTGGTGGCACAGTGTTTAAGAATCCACCTGCCAATGCAGGGGACACGCGTTCAAGCCCTGGTCCGGGAAGATCCCACATGCCGTGGAGCAACTAAGCCCGTGCTCCACAACTACTGAGCCTGCACTCTAGAGCCTGCAAGCCACAATTACTGAGCCCACGTGCCACAACTACTGAAGCCTGCGCGCCTAGAGCCCGTGCTCCGCAACAAGAGAAGCCACCACAATGAGAAGCCTGCACACTGCAACAAACAGTAGCCCCCGCTCGTTGCAATTAGAGAAAGCCCAGCACAGCAACGAAGACCCAATGCAGCCGTAAGTAATAAATTAATTAAATTCTATACAAAAATATATATGTGTATATAAAAATACCTGCACAGAAATAAATAGTTTTTTTTTTAAATTCATTTTTGGCTGCATTGTGTCCAGAGGATACAAAATTAGGTGATGTGTTGTCCCTGTCCTCAAGGCCCTTTCACTGTGGTAAAAGAAATCAGCCATACACATAAACAGGTACCTTGTGAATTAGAAAGTAGTGTGCTATGCGAAAAATGCCAAATATCACTCTATAAAGAAACAGAGGAGGGCGTAACTTATTCCAGGCAGCAGCATCCAGGAAGCCTCTTTGGTGTAGATGCCATTTTAATACGACAGTAAAATACGGGTAGAATTAATATATGCAGGGAACTAAATAAATCAAATAAGCAATGGATACCCAGGGTTCAGAAACAAGAAAATTGACTTTACAACTTATGGACTGGAAAATCACATGATCCATTTATTTTTCCATGCTCACTCATTAGCCCTGTGCCAATAAGATTCATTTTCAAATGAGATTTATTTTAATGTTTTTAGACTTTGACTTGTTAAAAAAAAAAACACCACCTTCCATAAATCTCTATTTCTTCTCAGGAAACCTATAAAAATAGTTTCAGTTTAACCTTTAGTTATTCTCCATAAATAGTACTGGTGACATGGAACTGAGTGGTCCTTAAATTGGGGCCTGCATATTCTCTGATGTTGCGCTCTCAGGCAACCCAAAGAAGCAGCATAGTATATACCTAAAACATTTTACTGTAGATTTAGGACAAAGACTTCTTTTGGTTTTGTGGCTGTGCTGTTAATGTCTTTGAGAGGTTTGTCGCATACACAAGGATCAGCAGAATGTATATTCCATGTCAGCTAATCTTTTGCTTTTTTATGAAAACGCAAAGAACAGCATGTTTTAGTATGCTGAAACTAAATAGGAAATCTAGTATTTCTGTGATAATTAGAAACCCAGCATGCCATTTACATCACCAATTGGGAATGCTGCTGTGACAGGACCAGGCTTTCCTAATGTCACTGGCCCTCAAGGCTGATTCTTGTCTGTCCAAAGAAGTTGCAACATGGAAATGTGAAAAGAATTCTCACTGGCAGCCCATTTAGGCTTTCCCTTTGTTTTACAGACTAGTGTGATAACCTAAAAGCCACTGTTTTGCTTTCTGGCTTTTGATCACATACATTCACCCAGTCATTGGCTCTTCCTGCCACAACTACATCCAACAAAATGAGGATGTAATGCTTTATGAAATGAGGATGGATTTCATGAGTTTAAAGACTCCTCCCATGTACTTCCCTTTTATATTCACCGCTGTTTCCTTGGTTGTTAAAGACCTCACTCTCTATTTTCAGGAGGCTTATAAATGACCCAATCAGCTAAAAATTAGAGGTGCTGAAGATACATCAATAGGGCAGATTGATCAACTCAGCAAAGTTTCAGAGCAGGTAAGCTGCCCTCTACTGGATGATCCGTTAATGATATGCCAACTGCTTTAAATGAAAGGTGCACAGCCCACAGGGTTGAAACCACTGATTTCCTCTAAGGGCCATGGATGAGTTACAGGAATCAGCAGACCATACTGATGGCTTCTTGAAACTGAATGTTGGTGAGTTTCCTAATGCTGACCCTGAATCTCTCCACATGGTTCCCCCTGGGCTGAACTTATCCCACCTTTAGCTTCGTCTCATTCTCCTACAGCCATTTTCACCACCAGGCTACATGACCTTCTGAGGTGGAGAGAATCTTAGGTCTTTCTCTTTCCTAATTCCACTGACATGGATCTAACACTTCCTTCCTTCCCTCATGTCTCCCCTTTTGATTCTCAAAATCCTGATCTGCATGTCAAAAGAATGAAATGCTGCTATTAAAAAAACAAAACAAAACAAAACGACCCTTGCTTCTCCTGGAGACAATGTTGAATGCCTCTCACTAACTAGGAAGGTCACAAACAAGCAATTGGGAGGTAGAAAGCAGAAAGTTAAATATTTCAATCTATGACCTGGATAGATAGATTGACATGAACACAATTACATTTAGCTATGATTTCCACCATAGCTAGTTCCACAATATCATAAAATAACCAAAAATGTTAGTTTTTATTATTACAGTGTCATTCTTGCTTTATCTTTTAAACTTTGTAATTTTTAATTACATTTTGATATGAGTGTATGAATTATTGGCTTAAATAGAAATTTCTAATCAGAAGCTTTGAAACCTGTGAATTTATACAAGATTACTTTTAAAAATGGAAAAATCTGAAGGTATTGAGAATTGCTTCAGACATGATGTTTTTCCAGATATTCACAATAAGTATGACATTCAATAAATCATAACACTACCCTGGTAAGTGGTAAGCATCAGCAAAATGAAATATATTTTGATGTTTATTTAAAATATGAGGTTTTTAGGAATCGCAAACCTAAAACCTGGAAAAATTTTACTAGAAAACTTTGGCACAAAATGGTCTAATTACATCATTCTCATAGCATAATTTAAAACCCAGTGAACACCATTTGGAGAAAAATCACTCGAAATTTTTCCAAATAAAAAAATAGAAGACTTTGTGAGGAGCAGTTCAATAAAAATACAAATAGGCAAATAAAATATCTTTCAAAGTTAACTTCAAGGTCATTTTCAAAAAATACTTTAAAAGATGAAGCTCCTGTAACTGGAGAATATTTGATAGAGCTCGTGTTATAGGCATGGCTAAATCTATTTTGGATCAAAAAGGGCAGCCAAGCTGAAAAAAGGTGCCCGTATTGAACTTGGCGAGTGGTAACCTGCATCAAGGACATCATTTATTGTGAATAACCCAGCAGCCACTGCATCGTTCACCAAGAATACTCACCTCCAACAATATGCCCCCTGATTTCCTCTGTGTGTTCAATGGGGTGGTAAAAATGGAAACTTTTAATAAAAAGGCCGGTGATTTGAGTATCATTTAAAAAAAAACCAAAACACAATAGGAAGTGACTTGGAAAACTTATTCTGTAGACCAACTCCAGCTTCATCTGGAAAACTGCAACTCAGATGTGCAGAAAGAGGACCGTTACTTTCTGACCCTGGCTTCAGTGAGTATCTTCCTCACAGAGAAGGGAAATGAAGACATCTAGTCAAGGGTCAATCTTTGGATAAGATTAATTAGTTCTTTTTTGTTCTCAATGATAAAAGATGTTTAACAAAATTGGCTTATCTAGATGATACTTTTTTCAAGGCTAAATAGTTCAGTCAATAATTGCAAGAAGACACTCTGAAGGTTGTTGTTGCATATGACAAGGTCATTACAATTAAAATGAATGTTGAGAGCTGAAAAAGGAGAATTGCTGTAGGGATAATGAGGTATTTGAGCACTTTAGTTCAATGAAAAGTAATGGTGTTGGGCTTCCCTGGTGGCGCAGTGGTTGAGAGTCCACCTGCCGATGCAGGGGACATGGGTTCGTGCCCCAGTCCGGGAAGATCACACATGCCGTGGAGCAGCTAGGCCTGTGAGCCATGGCCGCTGAGCCTGCACGTCCGGAGCCTGTGCTCCGCAGCAGGAGAGGCCACAACAGTGAGAGGCCCACATACCGCAAAAAAAAAAAAAAAAAAAAAGTAATGGTGTTTATGATGTCTTTGTTAAAGAATAACATCATCATTCATCTTTCTTTGCTGAAAAGAGTTCTTTGATGAGTATATGCCAGAGATGGTAAAAGAGAATGCCCAATGGCGCAGAGAAATTTCAGCCCTGTCACATGGCTCAAATGTACAAACACCGTAAAATTTCCAGCAATGGTATGTATATATGCCATCTTGAACTGTCTCTTTGGAAACATTATGGGCATTTTTATTCAGTGATCATTACAACATAACTTATAAGTCAGTAAAAGAATAGGTTTGTAATCTGAGTCCACATGTCTATCCATATATACATTTTTATTGGAACACCAGAAGGTATTTCCAGGTCATGGAACCTCCCTCATTTCAATCCATTTCATTTTTAAAATTCATAAAGTCATTGCAACAGTATCTTATCCAACAACCAAGAAACACAGAAAATAATTTCTGTGTAAGCAATGGCATGTAAACATATAAATAATTTATACTAAAGCAAGCACAAATATAATATTGAGTAGAATGCAAAATTTGAAAGAATCATAAAGATAAATATGAGAGCTGTTATCCTTGCTGAGTCATCCAGAACACCATGGACATATTTCCCTCTTATTTTAGGGCTACGTTGCAGAAAGTCTTGAGAAGTTTGGCATTATTTAACCATCTGCAAAATGTGTGTTTTCTGTTTTTCCACTAAGCCAACCACAGGAGTGACTAGTGCTCTTTTAGTCAGTCTCCCCTGTGAACAGTGGTTTTGAAATGAGATGTTGATGTTTAGAAAAACCAGTATCAGATAGTTTTAAATGAATGGTGGAAGTCAGAAGTTAATGAATTAAAGAACAACATTGTGGATGTAGCTCAGTTTTGCTTAAAGCATAAACAGCATAGTTCAGTGATTACTAAATGACTATTTGGCTAAGTTACTTAATCTGTCTGCAAGCTGTTTCTTCATATCTCAGATGAGAATAATGTAATCACCTCATGGGGTTGATTTTTGGAGACTGTGATTGCAGATAGAGGGAGTAAGTTCATCCCAGAGTTGCAAGTACTCTCAACTGAGGTAGCTTGAAAAATTAGAGGTTAACAGGGAAGGCTGAGGTTAGTAAAATAGAAGTGGGCTTCAAGGGGACCATCAAACCATGAAGATTCTGAGACAGAAGAAGGAACTAAAGAAGGAATTAAAACGTAAAGCCTGTAATAAACATTAAACTAGTAACCAGACAGAGATGCCAGTCTGGAGAATCCAGAATCAGCAGAATCCAGTGGCTGGCTTTTCACATCTTTTCTGCCATGTGACATGTGGACAGTCCACTGGGGACTTTTCTTGGGGAAAGTTGAGAAAACCCCTCAAAGAGAGAAACAAATGATCAGGGTTTAATATCATATCATATATTATCAAATCAATATAAAATATTTTAATATATGGAGGACCAATGAAAAGTATCAGCACTGTCAAGTCTAAATAAAAGTGGAACAGCTGTTATCTTCAAGCATTTCCGTGGCTGTATTAGGGATTTGCCAACCAGTTGATCTTAATGTACTTTCTTTTTTTTAAATTAATTAATTTATTTTTGGCTGTGTTGGGTCTTCGTTGTTGTGCATGGGCTTTCTCTAGTTGTGGCGAAGGGGGCTTACTCTTCATTGCGGTGCATGGGCTTCTCATTGCGGTGGCTTCTCTTGTTGCGGAACACAGGCTCTAGGCGCCCAGGCTTCAGTAGTTGTACATAGGCTCAGTAGTTGTGAGCCCACAACCCCATTTCCGACTATTTGATTGTTTTATTTGCCCCAGAGGCACTACTTCTCACACATTCGGCTCCTCTCTTTAAAAAATAACCCCAACTAATCATGTTCTTGTGCTTCAATGCGCTAGTCTCTCAAGTATTCTTTTGAAATTGAGTGAAAATTAAACATAATGCACACAGTTCCATAATAACATTTCTTTTAATGAGACCCATCTTCTAATGGAAATAACTGCCCTACTAAATTAAAAATAGGAAAATACATAAAACACATAATCCAGTGCATGAAATCCAAAACCTAATTTACTTATTCATTTCACTAGACAGTGTGATGAAGCATAACAGGAACATGATAAAATGCAGTTGTGTTCCTGTCTCCTCCTGCCATTTCCCCCTTTCCTACTTAGAAAAGGTCAGCTTGGAAAAAAGTGACCTTAACATTTACTTCCCAGTAAAGCAAACCAGTGAAAGCAAATATTTTTCATGTCCTACTCATCTTAAAATCTAATTGTAAATTAAAAAAAAAAATCTTCATTAAATACAATCTTTTTTTATGTCAAATGTCTTTAACTTAAAAAAATTATTTTTAGCCAGACTGGGATGAATTCCAAGCAATTTCAAACTCGCTATCAGAATAGTACTTTACTTATAAGTTAAAAAAAAAAAACAAAACAAGTACATAATCTGCAATGTTTTATGAGGTTATTAATTTGAATTATGGAATTCTAATTGCCTAGGAGATTGTCCATAAACCACTGCTCTCCTCCGGCAGGATGGAAAAGAACACAAAGTATTCCCACCAGGAAGCTTGGAAGCTTGTCAGAACCTACAAATGTTTCTCAGACTTCATGGTTTCTTTCAGGGCTTTGGATGTTTTGCAAAAGCCCTGATCAAAAGGTAACCATGACCTCAGAGGTGTGTGGTGTGTGTGTGTGTGTGTGTGTGTGTGTGTGTGTGTGTATTTAGCTTTTTCTTTCCTTGGCATGCCTTATGCACATTGAAATGCTGACATTGCAAGAGGCCAGAACTATGTCAACTCCTCTAATAACTAGGTGTGCTTGTTTATAATGGTAATTAACTAACTGGAGGTTATTTGATGTGTGTGTGTGTTTACTTGCAGGCCTGTGAAAGCACACATGGATACAAGCACTTACTTTGTATGTGTGTGATTAAATACTCTTGTGGTTTCCAGTTTTTATTCCAGGCCTACAAAAATGCAAATTGCCTGCAGTCTATTTATTGGTATATAATACACTGAGGTCACAAATCCTGTTTTGAGATGGATTTTCTATGAAACACGTCCAGCTCAATAATTTATTTCCCTCAACTATTTTTGTTTTTAAACAGTATCTGTTTTCTTAAGATTTCATAATCCAGATAAAAAGTTCTTCATTCCATTCATCTCATCATTCAGTTGACCTATGTACAGTTTAGACTGTGCACAGGGAATAAGAAGATTAATTTTGAACTTGTTTCCATAAAACTACAGGAGGTCCAACTACAAACCACAAAGAATAAATATAAACTAGTTGAGGTAACATTATAAAAGTAGTAGTGATAGTTTTTAAATGCCTGCACCGGCGGAGGAAACTTGTCCATAGCTTTAAAAAAAAAGAGGAAGAAGAAATAAGAAACAACTTGAAACATTTTGATATAAAACTTCCTACATGGACACCCTTACTTTTGGCAGTTTGTATCCAGAATTTATTTAGTGTTGGAATCTTGCAGTAAGTTGCAAATACTAATTAACAAACCCATACTGCACTCCCTGGGTGGTTAAAAAGAAAATTGGGTAGTAGTCTTGTAGTTCATGGAGTTTTAAGTATGGGCACTTGGACCATAAGATCAGTCAGATCAACAATATATTGGAAAGAAAGGTATCTTTACTCAGGCAACTGTACAAGTCAGTGGCCCTACTGGAGGAACCATGATCTTCCAGACAGTGAGACCAACCATTCAGCCACAGTGTTTCTTAATTGGCTTTGTTTGGTTTTGGTGTTGAAGTAGTTTTCCTCCAATGAGTAGGTGGCTCCGTGAGAATCCCAAAAGAAAACAGTTTCTAAAAGAGCTTTTGGTGCTTAGAGGTTTTGGAAAGATGACAAGAAGAAGCATTTTCCTGGTGTAAATATTATTCCTTGGAACAAATAAAGATATTGAGTCTAACAACAACAAGAAAAGTTAAGAAAAATTCTGTATAGCAGCAACTGGGATAACTTCTGAGAAATTAGTTTCTAGTGACATTAAAACAGTGAATATTCAACCCGATTTATAGCTGTTTTTTCTTTTGACTGAAAATGTCCAATGTATGTGGCTTGAATACCTGTTCTTGTCCTGAATGTTCTACCACATACATTTCCACCTACTGTGAAGGCAAACACATTTTGACTTATGTTATTGCTTATGAAAATTTTCCCTATGACTTGAAATCCTACCTCTGTGTTTTCTTTTAAATATTCACATTTATAAATGGGCAACTGTTAAACCACTTGCTATTTCTCTTAAAGTTACCATAAGGGTGATCAAGCAGTAATCTAACCTTTCAGATACTATGAATTTTCCATTTTCTATTTGAGAACAGCACTTAGGAAAAAAGAATCCTTAAGAGAGGGAAAATTTTAAGAATGATTCTTAGGATGCCAAGGCCACTCATTAACATTTCTCCAGTGAGTGTTTCAAGTTGTCTGAAGTTGTGTTTCATACAAAAAAGCAACTTAGGTAAAATTTGTCTGCTCTTATATTTTAAGACCAATAACAAAATGCAAGCTCATTAAGCTGTGCTTAGGGACTCTCACAGACAGAATAAAAATACACCAGCCTATTCTTCTAGCATTACAGATATATTATAGCCAAAGTACTTCCTTAGAAGTAAGACATTACTCTCAAAAGTCATTTTTATATGTGGTATTTAGGACCACTTTATATGGAATGTGAAGTGTTTTATGAGTAAGTCCCACTCCAGATGTGGGAGATGAATCCCAGAGGAGGTGAGCAAATCTCTGTCTCTGATTCAGCCTCAGAGTCCATGCTAAACTATTCTACATTCAATCACAACCTCAACCGCTTTGCAGACCCCAGTGGTACCTATGACTTGCCAGGTTGTTGTGAGGTGCCTGGATGGAGGTGCTGACCAGCACTGGTACCTCAAATAGCCTGATGCTAGACACTCCAATGGAGGCTTTAAATCAGTTTGGAAGCCCTGTAACAACAACATTCTGATGAGACCTCGCCCAAGCATCAAGGCTGTAAGGGAAGGAGGCACGGGACGGACAGGCTGTGATGGGACAACCTGGAGTTCATATTCTGACTGTGCCCTGTATTGATTGCATGACTCTAGAAGCGTAGCTGAAATTTTCTGAATATCACACAGATTTCTGAGTAAGATGCTTGTGCTGGTTAATATGCTATGTCTCTCAGCTCCTAATTCACCTCTATATTAAGCGTTGTATGGCCGGAGCTGGACCTCTGCCAACTACGTCTCTTCATTGCCAGCTGGCTTCTTGTTAGGTGATCCAGAAGACAGGGAAAGGGAGGGGAAAGACCTTGCTTCTTACTTTTTGCTTGCAATTCTCATAGACTCTTCTCCCAGCAGCAACAGCTGGCCCCAGCTTTTAGCTCCTACGGCACTTACAGAATGAGGCTCAGTCATACCAGCGTCAGCCAGGCAGCACTCCTCCTTGAGAGTCTAAGTCCCAACTCCTCAGCACCCATTATTTGAGCGTCTATGTTCTGATACTCTTAACTTCTTCCCTTTATTCCCCCAGCCTTAGGGGTGGAGCTGCTTCCTGGTTTCCTTCCATCTTCCCCTTTTTTCTCATTCAGCTAACTAACACCTATGTATCAACTGCCTAGATTAAATTCTCTCTGTTGAAGAGTGGTTTCTGTTTCCCTGCCTTGTCCCTCACTGATACAGTGTGAGAGAGTTCTACCTATTTAAAATTTTTTATGTGGATTAAGTGAGATATTGCATGTCAAATACCCGTTACAAGGCTTGGAACATAATATAAATTAAATACATGGCTCCTCTCTCCATTTGTAAAAGCTGTCTCCTTGGCAAAACTCCCCCCTCCCCTAATACAGTAAGTTTGTGCAAACTGTGGCTTTAGATATAAATATTTGAATTGCGAAAAGAACCCTGGATTTCTAATTCTCAGCAAGTCTCTATAAGATATGGGATCATAAAGAGAATTCATGACCACAAGCTCCCTGATGATTTTTTTTTTTTGCGGTATGCAGGCCTCTCCCGTTGCGGAGCACAGGCTCCGGATGCACAGGCCCAGCGGCCATGGCTCATGGGCCCAGCCACTCCGCGGCTTGTGGGATCTTCCCAGACTGGGGCACGAACCCGTGTCCCCCTCATCGGCAGGCGGACTCTCAACCACTGCGCCACCAGGGAAGCCCCCTGATGATTTTTTTGAGTGTGTGTAAAATTGCACATCTAGAGTCATCCTTGCTTGTTGGAATAAAGAACACTGTCTCTTAATCTTAGTGGCCACAATGATAGCACCATAATGTGTTATCAAGAGATCATGTAATTCTTCTTGATAATCTATTTTCAATAATTGATAAGACCTTCTCATCCACTGAGCCCTGACTGTCTCTAACATCAAAGTAAAGACTCTTTATTCTCATTCTTCTCTAAAATTATCTCATATTATTCAAAAGTTATCATCATGCTCATATCATTATTCATGCCATGTCCATTTTTATTTCATACTTTCACTCCTGTTCTTCCCTCTTTCCTGAAATGCTTTCCCCCTTATCATTTTATTTAAATCCACCAAGACTCAGCTGAGACAACATTCTCTCAGCCCACCAAGATATCTCCCATGAATTCCTATTGTACCTATTGTAGTTTTTTGCAATACAGCAATTAATTAGTCTCTGACTAGAAATCTTATCAGCTCAGTTAAATTCTTTTAAAAAAGCAACTTTATGACATAGACCATTTTTTTTTTTTTTAAATCATGGTTCATGACTGCCTAGAGGGCTTGAAATAAATATTTGTTGGCTGACTGGCCAACCTTTAATATTTTTATGATGGATGTGTCACTTGAGACTTCCATTTTCTCTGAGGGCAAGGCTGAAATACCAAAATAAATATACAGATAGATATAGATATAGATATATGATATGATTCTGGGAATTTATCAATGCAGATGATTATAATAAAACTTTTAGAATTTTTCCTAATTATAAACTCAGCAGGGATAACTAACATCTGAAACAGTACTAGAGTCAATATACCATACTTTTCCTTCTGTACTCATACTTTTCTGTACCCTAGAAAAAAAATGCCTACTGCATACATCCATTAAAATATTTGCAGTATAACCATAATCCTAATGAAAAACTGATGAATTTTTCACTGGAAGAACTGAAATGCTTGAACTTGTACTGCTTTATTCATGAAATGGATAGTACAGTGCAAGCAGGCACAATTCCCCTTACTCTTGCACAGAAACTAAATTTGTGAAATGAAGAGTCAATCTCTTTGCTTTTCAATTCTCAGTCATTATGATGACAGACTGGATGACATAAGTTATTGCCTCAGAAAAGCTAGTGAATTCAGATATGGCTGCTCACTCTAAAATATGTGCAGGTAAGAGTGACTGCATAGCAGGAACCCCCTGAGCCTGAAGTGGACCAACTCTGAATGAAAAAAGACCCTAATCATGTCATGATTAACCGCCCAAGTTAATCAATTATTTAACATCATGATCTGTCCTATGCCAATGACCCTCAAAGTACATGAACAAATTGAAAGCACAAGAAGGATAAAGAAATAATTGAAAACATAAAGTCCGTGTTCAGCTTGACTTTGAGAATACTTGGAATGCCTTTAATATAAAAATTTATGACAACTTCCTGGTTTTCTATCCCTCTAGTATACATGTATTGTCCCTTACTCCTAACCCATATGTGGGTTTTCAGATTAGAGAGTTATGATGGTGGTATTTCTTATCAGTAGGAGAGGGTAAAATGAGATTCAGAGCATGAATGCTCTCATTTGGAAGAACATCTTTTTAATTATTTACAGTGTGCTTGGAACTACTGTACTGTGCTTGAAATCAAGTTTCCTACCAATTCTTTACATCTCTTCTCCATAACCAGGGTACAGCACTTTCAAGGAAAAAACTTATCCTCTCATAATCATGATAAATCCAGTAAGTAAAAATATGTATATATAAACCAACAAATGAACCAGACAAAACAGTCCTTGCTGTAATTTTCATTGTCACAAAGTACCTTCAAAAATGTTTCTGAAGTCAACACAGTTTAAAGGGGCAGATGCAGAATGAACTTTCCAGGCTGAATATATTTACATACACAAATGCACACACACACACAGAGTGTGGTTTATTGTCAAAGAAATTTCACTGAAAAAGGTAAGTCTATAAAATTGTGCAGATTTGGTAACATGACTATCTTCAGAGTAGTAAGTCCCATCTGTAAGAAACAAGCACCTTGAAATTTCAAAATATTTGCCTGCTGTTAAAAATTCATAACTTTCTAGATATCCTATGCTCTTGGATTGGAAGAATTAATATTGTTAAAAAATGGCCACAGGTCTTCCCTGGTGGCACAGTGGTTGAGAGTCCGCCTGCCGATGCAGGGGACACTGGTTCGTGCCCCGGTCCGGGAAGATCCCACATGCCGTGGAGCGGCTGGGCCCGTGAGCCATGGCCGCTGAGCCTGCGTGTCCGGAGCCTGTGCTCTGCAATGGGAGAGGCCACAACAGTGAGAGGCCCGCGTACCGCAAAAAAAAAAAAAAAAAAAAAATGGCCATACTACCCAAAGCAATCTACAGATTTAATGCGATCCCTATCAAATTACCCGTGACGTTTTCCAAAGAACTAGAGCAAATCCTAAAATTCATATGGAACCATAAAAGACTCAGAAACGCCAAAGCAATCCTGAGGAAAAAGAACACAGCAGGAGGCATAACCCTCCCAAACTTCAGACAATACTACAAAGCTACAGTAATCAAAAGAGCACGGTATTGGCATAAAAACAGACATATGGATCAATGGAACAGAATAGCGAGCCAAGAAATAAACCCACACACCTACGATCAATTAATCTTTGATTAAGGAGGCAAGAATATACAATGAGAAAAAGACAGTCTCTTCAATAAGTGTTGGGAAAGTTGGACAGCTGCACATAAATCAATGAAGTTAGAACACACCCTCACACCATATAAAAAAATAGAACACACCCTCACACCATATAAAAAAATAAACTCAAAATGGCTTAAAGACTCAAATATAAGAGAGAACACCATAAAACTCCTAGGAGAGAACATAAGCAAAACATTCTCTGACATAAATCATACCAATGTTTTCTTAGGTCAGTCTACCAAGGCAATAGAAATGAAAGCAAAAATAAACAAATGGGACCTAATCAAACTTATAAGCTCTTGCACAGCAAAGGAAACCATAAACAAAATGAAAAGATAACCTATGGACTGGGAAAAAATATTTGCCAATGATGTGACCAACAAGGGCCTAATTTGCAAAATATAAGAACAGCTCCTACAATTCAATAACAAAAAAATAAACCACCCAATAAAAAAATGGGCAGAATACCTAAACAGACATTTCTCCAAAGAAGACATACAGATGGCCAACAGGCACATGAAAAGATGCTCATCATCACTAATTATTAGAGAAATGCAAATCAAAACTACAATGAGGTGCCACTTCACACCAGTCAGAATGGCCATCTTTAAAAAGTCTACAAGCAACAAATGCTGGAGAGGGTGTGGAGAAAAGGGAAGGCTCCTACACTGTTGGTGGGAATGTAAGTTGGTGCAGCCGCTGTGGAAAACAGTATGGAGGTTCCTCAGAAAACTAAAAATAAAATTACCATATGATCCAGCAATCCCACTCCTGGGCATATACCCAGACAAAAGTATAATTCGAAAATATACATGTACCCCTATGTCCATAGCAGCACTATTTGCAATAGCCAAGACATGGAAACAGCCTAAATGTCCATGAACAGAGGAGTGGATCAAGAAGATGTGGTACATATATACAATGGAATATTACTCGGCCATAAAAAGGAATGAAATAATGCCATTTGCAGCAACATGGATGGACCTAGAGATTATCATACTAAGCGAAGTAAGTCAGAGAGAAAAAGACAAATTCCATATGATATCACTTATATGTAGAATCTAAAATATGACACAAATGAACATATCTACAAAACAGAAAAAGACTCACAGACATACAGAAGAGACTAATGGCGGCCAAGGCGGGGGATAAGGAGGGAAAGATTGGGAGTTTGGGATTAGCAGATGCAAACTAGTATATATAGGATGGATAAACAACAAGGTCCTACTGTATAGCACAGGGAACTATATTCCAGATCCTGTGACAAACCATAGTGGGAAAAAATATGAAAAAGAATATATATGTATAAGGGAGTCACTTTGCTGTATAGCAGAAATTAACACAACATTGTAAATCAACAATTAAAAAAAGTTTTTAGAAAATCATAATTTTCTAAATTTAAGTTAGTTTCAAAACTTGGCTTGCGTGAATCTCCCAATTCTCTGAAAATTAAAAAAAAAAATTAAAGCTAATAGGTTTTAGAGTTCTTTTTTTTTCTCTTGGAACAAACTGATGGTTGCGTAATTTACTTTTAACTACAGATGATTTTACCTGCTCCCAGCGTGTAAACCAAATAGTAATAGTTCTAATATACTCTGGTTCATGCGCATTAGTTTCCTATTGCTGCTGTAACAAGTCCCTACAAACTTAGTGGCTTAAAATAATGTAAAATTATTATCTTACAATTCTGAAGGTCAGAAGTCAAAAATTGTCCTTATGAGATAAAATGAAGTTGTCCGCAAGGCTGCATTTTTTTTCTGGAGGCTCTAGAGAACAATCCATTTCCTTGCCTTTTCCAGATTTTAGAGACTGCCCACATTCCTTGGCACATGGCCCCTTCCCATCTTCAAATAGGCAACAGAAAGTTGAGCCCCTCTTACACCACATCAATTCAAACTTTCCTCCACAGTCACACCTCCCTCTCTCTTCTGAGTCCCTCTTCCATTTTTAAGGACCCTTGTGAGTATACTGGGTCTGTCTGAATAATCTAGGATAATCTCCCCATCTAAATATCCTTAACATAATCACATCTTCAAAATATCTTTTCCATATATGGTAACATAATCACAGGTTCCAGGGATTATACTTTTCTCTCCACCTTTTGGAGACATTCTTGGGAGATGCTCATCTAATTCAGCATCTGATGAGTGCATAGTCATCCAGTTAGGACATTTGGACATTTCATTAACATTCCTAACATCTTTAAAGCTACCTTTAAAATAATCAAGTTAAGAGGAGAATTAAGTTTTAAATATCTGCAATTGTTTTTCCATGAGATAAAGATAGTCTATAGCCACTTAATTCACTCCTATCAAGCTACTTTATTATTTTTGCTGATATGAAGCAGAAGAAAAATTTAAAAATTATCTAGGGTATTGATCATTTTCAAACTGTATTTTTATTCTCTTCATTTATAATTCTTCCAGTCCCTAAAAAATACAAATAAACTGTATTTATTAAATGATTGAATCACACATTAATCACATATTAATAAGCATAGAGACCACTGGAGTAAGCTGACTTACCATAACTTGTGAATATTTAAAATAAATGTATAAATAAATGATTATTTAATATAATCACCCCATGTTTTAGGATTCCTTCCAGAAAACAAAAATTAAAGCATGGTTATCTCCTTTTTCAAAATTCCATCATCCTGCTCCTTAATGAGACAACATCATAAGATAATATTAGTTCACACAGAAAGATGAATCGTCAAGAACATGTGCTCAGTATTGCTGACACCCACTACCACTAAGTCTCATCCCATCCGGTGATGTAGAAGATTTCAGCACAATGCACAATGCAACACATTTCCTTCTCCAACTTCCAAGTCAGTGCTGAGGGAGCAAAGGAGGAGAAACAATTTCCCTGTTAGCAGTGGCCTCAAAGTACTCTGGGTTTCTGCTCAAAATCAGAGGAGGACTCTGCCCTAGCAGAAATGCTTCTGCAAAAGAAAAACACACTAGGACCCTGGAGTATCTTGCCTTAAATATCCCATTGCATTTAGGCAAAATGGCTACTGACACATTTCCTGATGCCTAGGAGATATTTAATAGGATGTGGCTTAGGTCTTTTTTTTTCCCCCAAATCTACTCTCAGAGCTAACTAGTTCTGTGTCCTCAGAAAACTTGATTCTCTGCTCAGCCACCAATAACACAGCATCAATTAAGTTCTATAACAAAACAACAAGCAGTTTTTGACCAAGTGCTGTGTGGTAGGTACCATGCTCAGCAATAACCAATGGACAGATACTGCACCAGGAAAAGAGAGAAAGCAAGCATATCTGCAGACACTGGACATCTTCTTTTACAGAAATATAACTCAAACATTTTAAATATGCAAGGCCTCCTTGCTTCCAAGCATTTCCAGTAACAGATTCAACACGAGAAGTTATTGCATCATCTCAAAGAGATTTTCTATAATTAAATTTACCTTGAATACTGAATTGTTCCCTATGCCCAATTTAAATCAGCAACTCAAAATGAACTTAATATTATCAGCCTACTAATACAATTTATCAAAATTAATAACATGGGGAGATTTACAAAAAACAGTGACATCCTGGGTGTGGTAGGCATAATAATGGCCCCTAAAAAAGTCCACCTGCTAAATAACTCCTGGAACCTGTGACTATGATACCTTCATGGCAGAAGAAACTTCGCAGATGTGACTGAGACAGGAAGATTATCCAGGTGGACTCAATATAATTACAAAGATCCTTATAAGTGAAAGAGGCATGAGAGGAAGAGAGAGAGAAAAGAAAATATGACAACTGAAGGAAAGGTTGGAATGATGTGATTGCTAGCTTTGAATTTAGAAAGAAACCCTGAGCCAAGGAATGTGGGCAGCCTCTGGAAGCTGGAAAAGGCAAGGAATGAAACACTTCCCTAGAGTCTCCAGAAAGCCCTGCCGATACTTTGGGTTTAGCCACATAAGACTATTTCAGATGTCTGAACTTTAGAACTATAAGATAATACACTGTTGTTGTTTTGAGACACTAAGATTGTAGTAATTTGTTTCAGCAGCAATAAGAAACTAATACAATGGGCAAACTGTCCTTTTAGTAAATTATATTCTAATACCGTTCTAAGATTTCCCCATTGATAATATACCACAAGGTCTGCCCTTCTGTTTCTCAATGTAAAGAGCTGCCACATCTTTCCTAGTAGGACATCAATTTTGGTGCTCACAGGAACGATGGGTGTGATTCATTTGGAAACACTGTTCCTTGTCTACTAGTAATAGTGTGAGACAAATCATAGCAAAAAGTTCTATCACTCCCCAGGAAGCCACTGTTTCAAGCCTTAGGATTTAGTATTGCATTGGATCTCAATAATCTTCATTCCGCTTTGCAACTTATCTGCTAAATTTCATTGGGAACAGTAGCAAACTCACTGAGTTTCATTGCAAAAGCAGCAGCACATGGCAGAAAACTCTCACACAATTGTAACTGCATTATCACCAGATATAGCCTGATCCATGTGATAGTGTTACATGAAACATGGCAGTTACTAAAATTAAATTATACTTGTCATAACGAAATGAAAATCTACATTTGATGATAGAGGATGTTTAATTTGAAGCAAAAACTTTAATACGCCTTCTGTTTAATAATTTACAAGGACTCATAGACACTGTGCTCTAAATGAGCATACAAATTTAAGTGTGTATATGTGTATATACGTAAGTGTATGGAGTTATATATGTAGTGAGAGAGGTCTGTAGATTGTAATGATTTGGGAGGATACCTCTGTCCAACTAACACCCCTTAAAGTTTCATCTTTCATACATGTTTCTTTTTGGAGAGGTATCACTTCTATTGAAACTACTCTTTTGTCTGTCCCTCCTGCCGTACTATAAAATGCTCAAAGACAAAGATTATGTCTTATTTGTCATTGCACTACATGTCATAATGGCTAGTAGGTGGTCAATAACTGTTAGATGAAGTTATAGAACTTCCATAATATAAATGCCTAGGCAGTAAATCAAGAAGTTGCTAAGGACAGATAATTATTTAGTCCTGCTAGTGGGTCTAAAAAAAGATCTCAATCCCATGGCTCACCTGTCAACCATCAAGAGTATCAAGAGAGACAGGTTCTCCGCACTTTCACATATAATTTTTGCCTTTCAGTTAAAGTAGTCTTTCTGTGGCTTATTTAAATTAATTTCTCCTAAATAAAGATGGTTCAAGGAGTAGCTATTATGTGTGATTCTGTAGACACATAATATTAATATACATAATCTATGTATGCATATAATGTGTAATTATATACATCCTGGGAATCCCTAATTTCTTCATTGCATCACACCCTATAGTTTAGTTTCCAGCATCCAACCATTTGACCTGTTTTCCACAACGTTCTTCTCAGTGTATATATTTATTAGCTTCTCATACTTCTTGAATTATATTTGTTTCCCATAGTAGTCAAGATGTTTCTAATCTGTTTTAAGAATCCCCTTGAGCCATCATAGCCTCTAACAAAAAAGTAAGATCACAGTCTCCATTTTATTCTGCAACCAGAATTCTACATTCTACAGGTTGTGGCAGCAGTAATTTTTCTCTGTTTCTAGAATCCTTCCAGAGTCACAATTCATGCTTGTGTAGGTTATACTTTACACAGCTCCAGGAGCACTATTCACATCACAGTCATCAAAGATCGGCATGTTATTTATTGCCACAACTTGCAGATGGTGACTAAGTGCCTTAAAGAATGGACAACTGATCCCATGTTGCACAAAGGTGGCATACTGGCTAGTAGGTGCTGTTTATAATTTGATATCAACAACTAAGAATGGGCAAACTTCTGCCCTCAAACCTGATGCAATAACAAAAACCAAACTTGCTTTTGTGAGGTAAAAACTAGATAGCTGAACAAGATATATGTATCAACTGGTTTCAGGCGTTGTACAATAAACAGAATAGTGAACCTTGAGAGAAATGAAACAAAAAAGATTAGCATATAATCACCCCAGTTTTCTGCTTGGTTGCAATTTTTTGAGTCATGGGCACAGGAAGAGGGAGTCGAAGCAGAGCCCCAAAGTCTTGCTGAGTTGAGGATATAGAAACCGTGGAGGAGTGTGCTGAGATTGCACAGCAAAGTTCCAGACAGGAAAGAAGTACGAAGAGAAAAAGCTTCAGAAAAATGATTGGGGTACCCTTGCATTTTTGCTGAGAACTAATCAGTGCATGTGTAGAGCTCAAGTTCATGAGGCTGAACAAAGGATAATTAGTAACTTGTAAGCTGAACAATTCCCAGAGTTTGCAGAAAGTACAAAGACATTTGATCTGGCCATGGAGAGTTCCTGGTGATAGCCCATGGGGTCATGCCTTAGTAGCAGAGCTAAACTATATCTGGAGTGAAGCCTATTCTAGGCTAACCGTAACAAAAAGAGGCCTTAAAGAGATCAAGCAGATCTGTAAGTAACTTGAACTGCCTGCCAGATGAAAGTACAGCAGTCTTTAAAGGAAAACACCAACAACGCAGACACAATTCCAGCATAAGAAAAAAAAAGTACTAAACATGCCAAGGAGAAAGAAAACATGAGTCACAATCAGGAGTGTATCAGACAACTGAAAATCAGAAAACAGAAGGATCATGAAACTAGAAAATAAGGATGTTATTAGAGCTCTTATAACTATGTTAACTATTTTGATATTGAACATAGTAAACTATTAAGTGATAAGAGCAAAGTGCACAAGAATCTCTACAGCATACAACACTTCATATAAGAAAACATAGGATTTAAGAAAACATGTATGCATGACCTTATGTGCAAAAGATGTATAGGAAAAATAATCTGGAACGTGAGACTGTTTACCCTCAGAGCATGGGTGGGAATGGGGTAGAAGAATGGGGAAATGAAACACGACACAGAGAAGAGGGAGAAGTGACACTTTGCTGAGCATTTTTTGAGCTATGACTCTTAGAACCATGATGATGTTTCACATATCCCCAAAATAAATAATTAAAATCTGCCAGAATATGGCACATGCAAAATGGAATGCAAAATGTAGCAAATAAACTTAACTCTATTACAAATGATAAATATTATCACACTGATAGGACTGGGGCAGAAAAAGAGCCAACCAAAGAAGCCTTTAACAGGAATAAAGATGCAGACATAGAGAATGGACTTGAGGACACAGGGAGGGGGAAGGGTAAGCTGGGACGAAGTGAGAGAGTGGCATGGACATATATACACTACCAAATGTAAAACAGATAGCTAGTGGGAAGCAGCCGCGTAGCACAGGGAGATCAGCTCGGTGCTTTGTGGCCACCTAGAGGGGTGGGATAGGGAGGGTGGGAGGGAGACGCAAGAGGGAGGAGATATGGGGATATATGTATACGTATAGCTGATTCACTTTGTTATAAAGCAGAAACTAACACACCATTGTAAAGCAATTATACTCCAATAAAGATGTTAAAAAAATTTTTTTTAAGTCTTTAAAAAACACAAACATTATTTGACTATATCTGTAAGGCTAAAGACAAAAAGAGCTGTGCACGAATATTATACTCCAGTTTGTAACTGTGTTTTTCACAAGGTTATGAGTTTTTAAATATGAAATTACTTTGTGTGTATGCTAGGATTGAGCAAAAAGTAAATATAGTATGGATAATGAAAGCCAGGTTGTCTACTGTCAGAGAATGGAGTTACAAGTAAGGGAAAGGGGAAGGCTAGAATGAATACTGTAGTGTCAGATTGGGGGAAAAAACCATTGGTATGGTCATTGTTTTTAGTACACAGACAGATAAATGTAGAAACGTAGATGTGTATGAAAGTATGAGTAGATACATATATGTTTCCTACCTCCTCTAGCAAAAGGGCCTAGAAGCAGTGACACCCCGCTACCAATGAAAATACTGTTCTCCAATTGAAGGAATCAAGGCTCCTGGGAGAAATGTTTGCCATCAGGATTGGGCAGGGAAAGTGTAAGATGAGCTTGGAACATTTTGTGATGCCAGAAAGTAAGGAAGTGCTCAAAAAAATGATGGAGACATGTTAAGAGGACACAGAACCCAACCTGAAGGAGCTCTCATAGCTAAATCTGAGAAAATTTGACAAATAAAATAATAAGGATAGTGTTAGATTTACAACCTAGAGAAGAAGATAAGATATCCATGAGTCCATACCGATATAATAAATAATTGAATACATAAACAAAAAAGGGAGAAGGGGCAGCTCTTCCTTATAGTAAAGTTTTAATCGTTAAATATAGGAGTAAAGAAAATATAAAATCATCCATTTGCCAACCCTGCAGTAATAATTATTACAAGGAAGAACCTTTGAGGGATGCTAAAATTAGTGGCATAGGTATCTTGAGAAACTAAATATTTGCATAGTATCAGAGTATCTCCCCATGAGATACACGTCACTATAAAATGGTAACTTTACAGTGGAGATGACTTAAACAAATGATTAAATTTAACGTTACTAGTAACAAAATACTTCAAAAACACGTAGCTTCTTATACGATGCACTGAGTAGGGCATAACATCCATTCTGTGGTATTCTTACCAAAAATGTTTAACCTCAATATAGTCACACAAAAACATCAGAAAAATTAAAACTGAGAGACATTCTACCAAAAAAAATAAACCTGACCGGTACCAGCATTTTTTTTTAATGTGTCTGAGTAAGACTTAGGAACTATTAGAAAACATGGAGACATGACAACTAAATGAAGTAGAGAACCTGGATTATATCATGGACCAGAAAAAGGACATAGTAGGATATATAAAAGAATACTCCACAATTTGGACAGTAAGCAAAATATTTCAGAATAACCCATGAGTCAAAGAAAAAAATCACAAAGGAACTTAGAAAATAGCTTAAAAGAAAATGAAAACATAACAAAATCTGTGGGATGCAGCTAAAATATTTCTTACAGGAAAATGTATAGATTTAATATGCTTATATTGAAAAGAAAGTTCTAGAATCTATTATCTTAAGGTTCTACCTTAAGAAGCTAAAAAATGAAGCATAAAGTAAACCCAAATTAAGTAGAAGGAAGAAAATTTTTTAAAAAGATAAGAGCATAAGACAATAAGAGTAAAAAGCCAAAGGTAGAGAAAATGAACAGAACCATGAACTGGTACTTTGAAGAAAAAAATAAACTTGAAAAATGTCTAGCTAGATTTACCAAGAAAAAAAATGGAAAAGTCACAGATTTCAGCTATCAGGAATGAAACAGAAAAGAATATAATTACAGAACCTACAGACATTAATCTGATAATGAGGGATGTTATAAAATCTTTAGGCAAGTTCATTTGGCAAACTAGATGACATACCAAATTCTTTGTAAAACACTAGGGTTTTTTAACTATTAAGAAAATTTGACTTTTACTTAAAAATCTCCCTACAAATAAAATTCTAGGCTACATAATTTCTCTGGTGAATTCTATCCAGCTTTAAGGAAGAATAGCAACAATCCTGAACTAAATGTTTTGGAAAAAGAAGAAACTCTTCCTAACTGATTTTTTAAGGCCAATAATACTCTATCAAACCAAAACAAAGATATTATAGGTTCTCAGGATGAACATTAGAGAGAAATGCCCTCCTGAGTCCCACAGTGTGAGGAGAAAGCAGCATTTTGAAATATTCCAAAAGCATTCTATTCTCCTTAACAAAGAAATGCCCTCTAAAGTAACTGTTTTACCAAAATCTAATTGACTTGGGTTTTAATAAAGCCTAACTGACTTAGGAGAAGGGAAATGATAAAACTCGAGCCCCATTTCACCTTTGACGTGGGGAAAGGGAAATACCCAACTTCAGAAACCTATCCATTCTGTCTCACCCAAGGTGAGAAAACTAGAAAAAGAGAAAATTAAATCCAAAGTAAGAAAAGTAATAATAAAAATTAGAGTAGAAATCAGAAATTTAAAACAGAAATCAATAAAGTCAACAAAACCAAAAGCTAGCTCTCTGAAAATATCATCGAACTTGATAAACCTCTAGTCAAATTAACTAAGAAAAATAATGAGAACACACATTTACTAATAGCAGAAGTGAAAAAAAAAAAAGGCTATCACTACTGATCCCATGGATATTTGAAAATATAATAAAGGAATATTATGAGCAACTTTTTGTCCAAAAATTTGATAACCTATGTAAAATGTACCAATTATTTATAAGACACAATGTACCAAAATTTACACATGGAGAAATACATTATCTGAATAGGCTTATATATATTAAAGAAATTGAATCATTATTAATAACCTACCAAGACAGGAAGCACCAAGCCCAGATGCATTCACTGGTGAATTCTACCAAAATTTAAGGAAGAAATTTTACCAATCTCTTCCAGAAAATTGAAGCAGGGGGAATATTTCCTAGCTCATCTCTATAAGGTCAGCAATACCCTAATACCAAAGTCAGACAAAGAGAGTATAAAAAAGGGGAAAAAAAGACCAATAACTCTTGTAAACATGGTTGCAAAAATACTCAAAAAAGTGCAAATCAAATCCAACAATGTCTAAAAAGAATTATGAACATAACCAAGTAGGATTTATTCCTGATATGTATGACTAGTTCAGCACTTAAAAATCAATTAACGTATTCCATCATGTCAGCAGGCTTAAAGAACAAATCACATAATTATATCAAGAGATGTGAAAAACGTTTGACAAAATATAATATTCATTATAAAAATCTCAGCAATCTAGGAGTAGGGGTGATCTTCTCCAACTTGATACAGAACATTTACATGAAACCTACAGCTAATATAAAACTCACTAGTGAGAAACCAGAATCATTTCTGCTAACTTCATGAAGAAGACAAAGATGTCCCCTCTCATCACTCCTATTTAGTATCATACTGGAAGCCCTAACTAATGAAATAATACAAGAAAAGGAAATAAATCATATACAGATAGGGAAAGAAGAAATAAAACTGTCTTTGTTCACAGATAACATGGTTGCCTATGAAGAAAACCCCAAACTGACATAAATACACCAGGAACTAAAAAGTGGCTACAACAAGGTTGTAGGATACAAGATAAATACACAAAAGTCAATTGCTTTCTTATTTAGCATCAAGGAACAAATGTAATTTGAAATAAAAAAATAAAGTATCATTTAAATTAGTGTAAGAAATGAAAACACTTAGGTATAAATCTCACAAAATGTGTACAAGATCCATATGAGGAAAACTACAAAACTCTGATGAAAGAAATAAAATAAATAAATAAATGGAGATGTATTCCATGTTCAACAACAGGAAGACTCTATATTGTCAAGATGTCACTCCTTCCCAGCTTGATCTACAGCATCAATAAAATTCCAATCAAAATCCCAGAAAGTTATTTTGTGGATATTGACAAATGGATGTTAAGTTTATATGGAGGGGTGGGGGCAAAAGACCCAGAATAGCCAACACAATATTGGAGAACAAAGTTGGAGGAATGATGCCACCTGACTTCAAGACTTAACTATAAAGCTAAAGTAATCAAAACAGTGTGATATTGGTGAAAGAAGAGACAATGGTACCACTGGAATAGAATGGAGAGCCCAGAAATAGAATTACATAAATACAGTCAACTGATCTTTGACAAAGGAACAAAGACAATATAATTGAGCAAAGATAATCTTTCTAACAAATGGTGCTGAACAACTTGACAATCACATGCCAAAAAAAAAAAAAAAAATAGAATCTAGACACAGACTCTACACCCTTCACAAATATGAACTCTAAATGGATTACAGACCAAATGTAAAGTGTAAACTTACAAAGTTCCTAGAAGATAACATAGGAGAAAACTTAGATGACCTTGGGAATGGCAATGACTTTTTAGATACAACACCGAAGATACACTTCATAAAAGACTCTTCATATTCTGCCCCCAAAGTTCATTCCACTACAGTCTTCCAGAGCTTTTATCTCTACTTCCTTAACTCTGTTTGATTACCTGGCTCTGTTTGTGTTCCCCATCCCTGTGCTGTGCCTCCAGTGGAGAATCCTATAAATAGATGTGTGTACACACACACACACACACACACACACACACACACACATCTTTCTTCCCTTTTTAAAACAGGAATTTATCTATTGTCAATTTTGGAATATCTCTTTTTTGCTTAAGAGTTTATGGAATAGGCCAAATCACCCCATTTCCCTGAAAGCAAACAAAAGGTACTATTCATTTGTTAGGCTTTCCTATTCGATGCTATGAGGAAAAATAGAAAAGAAAAAGAATCTAAAATATCCATTTTCTACCAATTATTACACATAGAAAAAGTACAAAATTAGAATTAAGATTTGTAATTACTTCTTACTCCATGATAAAAAATGTGTATGTGTAAGTTTCAGAGTATTTCAGGATTTTTATTTTACATATTATCTAGTATATACAAAACAACTGAGGTGAAATACCATTAAATCAACACTCTTTCCCTTCCCTATTGAATAACTATGTCAAGTACACACAATCCCAAATGAAATTTAATGCATAGTGAACTATTTAAAAATGGGTACATGTCTTCTTCAATAATTTTAGTTCAGTGATGAGAACTATTTTTTATTGATTGATATACAGCTCTATACTATTGGGATTGGGACAGGCAAATTTGCATCATGAACCCACAACCTTCTTAGAGTGAAAAGACTGATAACCAAATCCAGTTTGCCCAGGATGTATCGTTGTGTACTCAAAGGTCCATGCTCAAATTTCAGCACCATAGAAGAATCACAAAACTAGTGAAAGAAAATTTGCTAAAGGTAGAAAGAAATGGCATCAATGATACATTGTATCATAGGATAAAACAGAGATGCAACAGTGATCTTGAACGTTAGATATAGGAAACTGAAACTTACTCCAATTTATCCTTCCTCAGAGTAGAATCCCAACCTGGAGAAAAGCTTTGTGAGAAATTCCAAAGAGCTGTAACACTGTAGACAGAACTAAGAACAAATTTAATATCTTACTGTTAGCTGTGTTGTCACTGGGTTTTAATACAGGGAAGAGTGGGAAGACAAATAACTCTCCTCTCCACGGATTCATTGCAGATCTGCATAAGGCAGCATTCTGTAATAAAAAAAAAGATAAGAATTCAGACTCATTCTGATAAGACTTGAACATTCTTCCATATTTGATTCTTTGTATCCTTCAGCCTCAAGAGTAGCCTTCTTTTTTAAGTTAATTTTTTTATGCACTGGATCCACACAAAACAAAATAAATGTAATCAAAACCATTTACCACTTCACTAATGTCCATTTGGTTGAGTGGGGTTATCATATTACATGTTTCTATTTCCCTAGGCTTTCTGTCCTTAACTTGAGCCGTATATTTATCACTCATTTCTACCACATCAAGCATGAGGTTGGCAAACTGACATTTCTAGTATAATGAAAGATAAGAGAAATATAAGCAATTTACCAGAATTCATAGTCATAGTTACTAAACCCTGTATGCCTGGTTTGTGTATTCTCGATGACTTTACACTATCCCTTCGGCATATATAGAACTGAGAAGGAGGATGAAAATAATATATATATTAATAACCAAATATAGAGACAAAATAAACTTATTACAGATCAAGACAGCCTCCACCCCTCAGCCCACCATAGCAGATGCAGTCTCTATACAGAGGACATAGTTTTAAAATCTTATCTCAAATGTCCAAGTCTTTAACTCTTGAGTAATAACATTTTTTTAACAACCAATATCTTGTCTCATCAATTACCTTAGTAAAGTTTGCTTTGCAAATGTATTCTCTTTTCTCCCTAAATATCACTGGCAGTCTCTAATACAGTTACTGTATCTTTTCTTTTTATTAAATTTAATTTTATTTTTTAATATACAGCAGGTTCTTATTAGTTATCTATTTTATACATATTGATGTATATATGTCAATCCCCATCTCTCAATTCATCCCAACACGAACCCTGCCCCCCGCTTTCGCCGCTTGGTGTCCATATGTTTGTTCTCTACATCTGTGTCTCTATTTGTGCATTGCAAACCGCTTCAACTGTACCATTTTTCTAGATTCCACATATATGAGTTAATATACAATATTTGTTTTTCTCTGACTTACTTCATTCTGTGTGACAGTTTCTAGGTCCATCCATGTCTCTACAAATGACCCAATTTCATTCCTTTTTTATGGCTGAGGAATATTCCATTGTATATATGTACCACATCTTCTTTAGCCATTCATCTGTCAATGGGCATTTAGGTTGCTTCCATGACCTGGCTATTGTAAATAGTGCTGCAATGAACATTGGGGTGCATGTGTCTTTTTTGAATTATGGTTTTCTTTGGGTATATGCCCAGTAGTGGGATTGCTGGGTCATATGGTAATTCTATTTTTAGTTTTTTAAGGAACCTCCATACTGTTCTCCATACTGGCTGTATCAATTTACATTCCCACCAACAGTGCAAGAGGGTTCCCTTTTCTCCATAACCTCTCCAGCTTATGTTGTTTGTAGATTTTCTGATGATGCCCATTCTAACTGGTGTGAGGTGATACCTCACTGTAGTTTTGATTTGCATTTCTCTAATAATGAGCGATGTTGAGCAGCTTTTCATGTGCTTCTTGGCCATCTGTAAGTCTTCTTTGGAGGTATGTCTATTTAGGTCTTCTGCCCATTTTTTGATTGGGTTGTTTTTTTTTTTTAATATTGAGCTGCATGAGCTGTTTATATGTTTTGGAGATTAATCCTTTGTCCATTGATTCGTTTGCAAATATTTTCTCCCATTCTGAGGGTTGCCTTTTCATCTTGTTTGCAGTTTGCTTTGCAAAAGCTTTTAAGTTTCATTAGGTCCCATTTGTTTATTTTTGTTTTTATTTCCATTACTCTAGGACGTGCATCAAAAAAGATCTTGCTGTGATTTATGTCAAAGAGTGTTCTTCCTATGTTTTCCTCTAAGAGTTTAATAGTGTCTGGCCTTACATTTAGGTCTTTAATCCATTTTGAGTTTATTTTTGTGTATGGTGTTAGGGAGTGTTCTAATTTCATTCTTTTACATGTAGCTGTCCAGTTTTCCCAGGACCACTTTTGAAGAGACTATCTTTTCTCCATTGTATATCCTTGCCTCCTTTGTCATAGAGTAGTTGACCATATGTGCATGGGTTTATCTCTGGGGTTTCTATCCTGTTCCATTGATCTATATCTCTGGTTTGGTGCCAGTACCATATTTTCTTGATTACTGTAGCTTTGTAGTATAGTCTGAAGTCAGGGAGTCTGATTCCTCCAGCTCTGTTTTTTTCCCTCAAGATTGCTTTGGCTATTTGGGGTCTTTTGTGTCTCCATACAAATTTTAAGATTTTTTGTTCTAATTCTGTAGAAAATGCCATTAGTAATTTGATAGGGATTGCACTGAATCTGAAGATTGTTTTGGGTAGTATAGTCATTTTCAAAATATTTGTTCTTCCAATCCAAGAACATGGTATATTTCTCCACCTGTTGGTGTCATCTTTGATTTCTTTCATCAGTGTCTTATAGTTTTCTGAGTACAGGTCTTTTACCTCCTTAGATAGGTTTATTCCTAGGTATTTTGCTCTTTTTGTTACAATGGTGAATGGGATTGTTTCCTTACTTTCTCTTTCTGATCTTTCATTGTTAGTGTACAGGAATGTAAGAGATTTCTGTGCATTAGTTTTGTATCCTGCAACTTTACCAAATTCATTGATTAGCTCTCGTAGTTTTCTGGTGGCATCTTTAGGATTATCTATGTATAGTATCATGTCATCTGGAAACAGTGACAGTTTTACTTCTTCTCTTCCAATTTATTTTCCTTTTATTTCTTTTTTTTCTCTGATTGCTATGGCTAGGACTTCCAAAACTATGTTGAATAATAGTGGTGAGAGTGGACATCCTTGTCTTGTTCCTGATTTTAGAGGAAATGGTTTCAGTTTTTCACCATTGAGAATGATGTTTGCTGTTGGTTTGTCATATATGGCCTTTATTATGTTGAGGTAGGTTCCCTCTATGCCCACTTTCTGGGGAGTTCTTATCATAAATGGGTGTTGAATTTTGACTAAAGCTTTTTCTGCATCTATTGAGATGATCATATGGTTTTTATTCTTCAGTTTGTTAATATGGTGTATCACACTGATTGATTTGCATATATTGAAGAATCCTTGTATCCCTGGGTAAATCCCACTTGATCATGGTGTATGAGCCTATTAATGTGTTGCTGGATTCTGTTTGCTAGTAATTTGTTGAGGATTTTGCATCTAAATTCATCAGTGATATGGTCTGTAATTTTCTTCTTTTGTAGTATCTTTGTCTGGTTTTGCTATCAGGGTGATGGTGGACCCATAGAATGAGTTTTCAAATGTTCCTTCCTCTGCAATTTTTTGGAAGAGTTTGAGAAGATTCAGTGTTAGCTCTTCTCTAAATGTTTGATAAAATTCACCTGTAAAGCTATCTGGTCCTGGACTTTTGTTTGTTGAAAGATTTTTAATCACAGCTTCAATTTCATTACTTGTGATTGGTCTGTTCATATTTTCTATTTCTTCCTCGTTCAGTCTTGGAAAATTATCCCTTTCTAAGAATTTGTCCATTTCTTCCAGGTTGTCCATTTTATTGGCCTAGCATTGCTTGTAGTAGTCTCTTAGGATTCTTTGTATTTCTGCGCTGTCTGTTGTAACTTCTCCTTTTTCATTTCTAATTTTATTGATTTGAGTCCTCTTCCTCTTTTTCTTGATGAGTCTGTCTAATGGTTTATCAATTTTGTTTCTCTTCTCAAAGAACCAGCTTTTAGTTTTATTTATCTTTGCTATGGTTTTCTGTTTCTATTTCATTTATTTCTGCTCTGATCTTTATGATTTCTTTCCTTCTACTAAGTTTGGGTTTTGTCTGTTATTCTTTCTCTAGTTCCTTTAGGTGTAAGGCTAGATTGTTTATTTGAGATGCTCATTGTTTCTTGAGGTAGGACTGTATTGCTATAAACTTCCCTCTTAGACTGCTTTTGCTGCATCCCATAGGTTTTGGATCGTCATGTTTTCACTGTCATTTGTCTCTAGGTATTTTTTGATTTCCTCTTTGATTTCTTCAGTGATCTCTTAGTTATTTAGTAACGTATTGTTTAGCCTCCATGTGTTTTTGTTGTTTACGTTTTTTTCCTTCTAAATTGATTTCTAATCTCATCGCATTGTGGTCGGAAAAGATGCTTGATATGATTTCAGTTTTCTTAAACGTACCGAGGCTTGATTTGTGACCCAAGATGTGATCTATCCTGGAGAATGTTCTGTGTGCTCTTGAGAAGAAAGTGTAATCTGCTGTTTTCGGATGGAATGTCCTATAAATATCAATTAAATCTATCTGACCTATTGTGTCATTTAAAGCTTGTGTTTCCTTATTAATTTTCTGTTTGGATGATCTGTCCATTGGTGTAACTGAGGTGTTAAAGTTCCCCACTATTACTGTGTTACTGTCGATTTCCTCTTTTATAGCTGATAGAATTTGCCTTATCTATTGAGATGCTCCTATGGTGGGCCCATATATTTACAATTGTTATATCTTCTTGGATTGATCCCTTGATCATTATGTAGTGTCCTTCCTTGTCTCTTGTAACATTCTTTATTTTAAAGTCCATTTTGTCTGATATGAATATTGCTACTCAAGCTTTCTTTTGATTTCCATTTGCATGGAATATCATTTTCCATTCCCTCATTTTCAGTCTGTATGTTTCCCTAGGTATGAAATGGATCTCTTGTAGACAGCATATATATGGTCTTGTTTTCGTATCCCTTCAGCAAGTCTGTGTCTTTTGGTTGGAGCATTTAATCCATTCACATTTAAGGTAATTATTGATATGTATGTTCCTATGACCATTTTCTTCATTATTTTCAGTTTTTTTTTGTAGGTCCTTTTCTTCCCTTGTGTTTCCCACTTAGAGAAGTTTCTTTAGCATTTGTTGTAGAGCTGGATTGGTGGTGCTGAATTCTCTTAGCTTTTGCTCCTCTGTAAAGCTTTTGATTTCTCCTTTGAATCTGAATGAGATCCTTGCCAGGTAGAGTAATCTTGGTTGTAGGTTCTTCCCTTTCATCACTTTAAATGTACCATGCCACTCCTTTCTGGTAGAGTTTCTGCTGAGAAATCAGCTGTTATGCGTATGAGAGTTTCCTTGTATGTTATTTGTGATTTTTCCCTTGCTGCTTTTAATAATTTTTCTTTTCTTTAATTTTTGTTTATTTGATTACTATGTGTCTTGGCGTGTTTCTCCTTCCTGGGACTCTGTGCTTCCTGGACTTCGGTGGTTATTTCCTTTCTCATGTTAGGCATGTTTTCTGCTATAATCTCTTCAAATATTTTTCGGGTCCTTCCTCTCTCTCTTCTTCTTCTGGGACCCCTATAATGAGAATGTTGGTATGTTTAATGTTGTCCCAGAGGTCTCTTAGGCTGACTTCATTTCTTTTCATTCTTGTTTCTTTATTCTGTTCTGCAGTAGTGAGTTCCACCATTCTGTCTCCAGGTCACTTATCCGTTCTTCTGCCTCAGTTATCCTGCTGATTGCTTCTAGTGTATTTTTCATTTCAGTTATTGTATTGTTCATCTCTGTTTATTCTTTAATTCTTCTAGGTGTTTGTTCTTTAATTCTTCTAGTTCTTTGTAAAACATTTCTCGCATCTTCTCGATCTTTGCCTCCATTCTTTTTCTGAGGTCCTGGATCATCTTCACTAACATTATTCTGAATTCTTTTTCTGGAAGGTTGCCTATCTTCACTTCATTTAGTTGTTTTTCTGGGGTTTTATCTTATTCCTTCATCTGGTACATAGTCTTCTGCCTTTTCATTTTGTCTGTCTTTCTGTGAATGTGGTTTTCATTCCACAGGCTGCAGGATTGTAGTTCTTCTTTCTTCTGCTGTCTGCCCTCTGGTGGACGAGGCTATCTAAGAGGCTTGTGCAAGCTTCCTTCGGTTCCTGGATCTTGATTCAAAGCTGGGAAAAAATCTCATGAAAACTTTTTTTTTCCTATAATGAATAACATGTGGATTTCCTGGCTTACAAGGGGACTTTAAGAAGGCATGATTCTTTAATAATATACCATAGAGAAAATGTTTCTTAAAGTATGCTTTAAGATAAAAATAATCTAATTATGTATTTATGGATAGAAAAAGAGCTCTATGTGGTTAGCCTGGATCCAACTATGATAATATGATTTTCATGAAATTGGCACCGTTTACCACATGAGACCACAAATATTAGATTGCTCATCATAGGTGGGCTTTCTCTAAGATTTTAATCATGAACAGCCAATGACTGCATCAAATACCAATTAAGTTTTAAATCAAACAGGCTGTTTCCTATATTAAGTACAATTTAAGGAGACATCACATTTGATTCATATGTAAATATCTGGCAAAAATCCTAAAGCTACTTGTTGGCCCATTTTTCATCTTTGGTAGATGAGCACATATTTTGCCAATGTGAGAAGCTACTCAGTCTCATGGGTTTAGGGTTTTGATTCAAATCTAGAAAGTACTTTAGTTTTTGATATTGTTTACACTTAGCAAAGCACAATTTCCAGTTTCTACAAAAATAAAAAAGGACTTAGAGCACTCTCTAAACAAATAAACAGAAATACTCAAAATATTTGGGGATCCAAAAACAGGGAAAAAAAAGTCCCATAAATCCCTTTTTGGTGCATGAAGTATATATAACTTTAAAACGTAAGGATTTAGTTTCCCTAAATATATGCCTGGATTTAAAGATCACAGGGAAAAATTTGGTCTAAAAATAAGTTTGAGGTTTTATTTCAACTATATTACTTATAAAATAATTCATGAAGACTGATGACTTCAAAACATGGAGTTGTATCATCCTTTTCTAATTCATGTGAAACAAATGGAAACACTTTGAACATGTGTGTGTCTTTCATAATATTATGCATTTTTCCCATCCCCATAAAACCTCAAGCCATATATAACAGTATTCTTAACTAATGAAATTTTAGTCATCCAAACAAATTGGGACAACTACAAACTAAAAACTATAAACTAACTGAATGGATAACTTTTTTCACTTGACATTATTTCAAAATTAAGGTTAGCAAAATATAAATTGGGTGTATTTTCCCTAGGCTTACACTATTCTAACCTGTATTTGTAAGGAATGAGAAATGAATGAAGAAATTCTTTCTTGCTCAAAGATTTACAATTAGGCAGTAACTAAGGCAGAATCAGTCATCTGTAGCCACTTTGAAGTGTATAAACCTTTTAGTGAAAAGTGATGTCTCTGAGTGTTTATCTCATTGGAATAAAAATGCATGTATCTGGACACGAGAACCTTAACTGTGGATATAGAATAACTGTAGATTTGCTTTTTGAAATAAAACATTCTTAGTGAAGAAATTCATATGCATATAAATAGATGGTGAGCAAAAGAACATGTGGCTCATGGTTAAAAGAATAGCAAAAAAATATTGCTCTTGTTTCATTTTTGAGGATGACAACCATAGATAAAGACGATTTGCAGCTTTTATTCCCCCACTTCAGTAAAATATTTGGTTAATTTTTAAAAGACATTTTATACAGAAGCCTCCAATGGAGAATATTTTACAAAATAAAACTTGCAAAAATATTCTCAATTTTATTTGTCTAGCAAAGTCTGACTCTTTTATAAGTTGTAATTACTAACACTTTTGAGCACAGTGAAGTCTAAAAAAAAGAATTCCCACACATATCACCTGAATTTGAGAAATTTTCCCAAATTAATTTTCATGGAAAATATATCACATGTTGAAATATAAGTTGATGGATTTTTATAGAGTTAATATCCATTCTTTTTAAAAATTGTTCCTAGAGAACTGGTCAGTGAATTTTCATCTTCTGCTTTTAGGGCTGGACAATAATCCTTCTTTCTTGTATATTGATTTTGTCCAATCCCGTCCCAATAATTATGCCTCAATGAAATTTCACTTTCCTTTAAATATTGTTTTATACAATTCATTTCCAGAGAATTATATAGCTATTTTTCCATTGATTAGAAAGAATGAGTATACATTTTTCCAGTTTTTTTTTCACTTGATTTGTAAGATTTCTCTTGTGACTCACCTCAATATGCTAAAGTAGCTTATGACATTGGCCTGTTAAAATCTAAATACTTTAAAGCTTGAACGATATTTAAAATGAATAATTTTGTGAATTCCTTAGCTTTTAGAGAAAAACAAGGTAAAGAATCAGCATTTCAAACTTATATTAAACTGCCAAGGAAAACTACTAGGCCTTCTCAAAACTGACCACTCTCCTCCTCCATGATTAAGATAAGATAGCTGACTTGTTAGTTCAGTTCCATTTCCAGTTTTAGCAATGTCTTAATTGGAAAATTGCAAAACAATGTTGTCATGCAAGACTTCCAGGAGTACATCTGTTTCTAATGTACGGTGCATAATTTAATGACGAGACACTTCAGTGGTCTACCCATTGCAAATCTCAGTTATTAAATATGTCTGGAGCAAGACGTCTTTAAATAGTAGGCACTTTTTTTGGTACATTAATTTTCTCACACTCAGAAGCAGAAAATGTAATCCTCACTGTCACTTTGTGTAAAGCTCTATTTACCTTAAAATGCTATTTACAGACTAAATGTCTTGTTCAAACTGATTAACTATAGTGGGATTTAAAAGTTTTATAAAACCTATTTATTATGGTTAATGTTTTTAGAATTTTTTTCTTCCCTTCAGACTATAGTTTAAGAACTCTTCCTAATTGGCAATAAAATGCAGGCTCTCAAGGCAAACCTTGAAAAAGATAAACCAACAGTATTCCAGAAGACACTGAAGTTTTAAAATGCAAGACACAACTTGGTGTAGAGCTGGAAGTACAAACATAGAAGGTAAACACTTCTCCAAGAGATTAGGAATGGAGAGCCAAAGCCAAAATAACCGTCCCCAGACCACAATGGCCCAGTGGTTACCAACACTATTTTCAATGATTCAACTTGGCTAACCACATGCTTGCTAAGTAGCTTGGTATCCAACAAACCTTTTACAGTGCACAAGATATAATTATATGTGGTTATCCTGTTTAGAACTTGTCTGACCAGTATTCCAAAGAGATAACGAATGTTGATGATAATCTCGTATCTTACTAGGTAAGGGAAAAATAGCCCACTAAAGAACTACAAATAGAAGAACTTTTGTTAAAATTGTTAAAATACTATCTATTATCAGCCTCCATTTTCAGTTATAGAGAGATAGTACCTTGAAACAATTAACTCCACTCTTCATTTAGAATATCAGATAACTCTTGTATTTACATTTAATCCTATCCTAGAGTTGAAAAAGTATTTCCCAGTGAGATCTTATTTTTTTTCAGAAGGTAATCATGGAATAAATAAGACTCTCCAGCATAATGTAATGTAAAGACTTTGAAGACAGCTTTAACATTAAATTAATGACTATATGATTGTGACATAATCTTACAAGAAAAGTTTTAGAACTTTTGACCCTTGAGTCATTGAAGACTACTGCGATCAGAGGTTTCTCAAGAAAAATCACGAGATGACAGATGAAATGACTTTAGAGATTCATTTTTCCTTGTTTCTCTAATTCAGGCTCTAACTCTCCTATTTTGAGGGCATCATAATGATATCCTACATATATTGTTGCTTCTCAGATACCTGTGACATATAATTTTTCTGTAATCAGATCTTCCCCAACAATTTAGTATTTTCCTGATCTCCTTTCCCCGACTTCCAACTGCTATGTACACAGAAAATATTACATACAAATCTTTAATGAATGACTAAATTCTTACTTTAGGAACTTAAGTTTGCTGGGAAAATGCATAACAATCTCTTCAATGAAATTTAGATTTATTTTTTAAATTATTTTCTTATTTGAATTACTACTAAAGATATAAATTTGGATATTGTCAGCATGTAGATGGTGTTTAAGCCAGTATTTGGATGAGATCTTCAAGGAAGTGAGTGTTAAGTAAAGAATAAGAACATCAAATATTGAGCTCAGAAGTACGGCAATGAGAATCAAAGAGATGAGGAGAAGCCAGCAAAGGAGACTGGAAAAGAAAAATGAGTGAGGTGAAAGGAAAAAGCAAACTGTGTGGTGACTTACAAGCTAAATGAAGCCAGCCAGTCAAGGAATATGGAGTGATCAACACTGTCAAATGATATTGTGAGGTCAAGTAGCATGAGAACCCCAAAACTGGCCACTTGTCTAGCTGTATGAAGGTGATTAGTAAGCTCAACAATATCATTTTTTGGTGGAGTAGTGAGGGCAAAAGCCCAACTTGAGTAGATTAAAGAGACTGGTAAAATAACAATTTGAGAAGCATACACAGTCATCTCTTTTGAAGAGTTTTACTGTAAAGGGGAGCAAGGAAATACAATGGTAGTTGGCAGGGGAAGTATGGTTAAGAGAAGTTCTTGTTCATGCATAGTAGTCTGTATCTGTTACTCCCAAACTCCTAATTTATCAACCTCCCAGCTCCCTTTCCCCTTTGGTAACCATCAATTTGTTTTCTATGCCTGTGAGTCTGTTTCTGTTTTGTATATAGATTCATTTGCATTATTTTTTTAGATTCCACATATAAGTGCTATCATGTAATATTTGTCCTTCTCTGTCTTACTTCACTTAGTAGAGGAGCTATATTCAATACCTTGTAATAACCTATAATGGAAAATAATCTAAAGTATATATATAATCGAATCACTTTGCTGTACACCTGAAACTAACACAATATTGTAAATCAACTATATTCCAATGAAAAAAGGATAAAAAAAGAGAAGTTCTTGTTTAAGATGAGAGAAATAATAGCACAAAAATAATCAAGAAGAGAGGGAAAATAATAATATAGGAAAGAAAGGAGAGAATTGATGGAAAAATGTCTCTGAGTAGATATAAGGTGTTTAGTATCTAGGCTACAAGTTGAGGAACTGTATTTAGAAACATGGAAGGAAGAGTATGCAGATGCAGGACCCAGTAGGTGGGGAATATGGGGGTGGAGGCCAACGGAATTCTCTTCAGATTGCTCTAAGTGTTATAACCTGAGAGTGAGGGTGGGAAAGGAGGTTTTGAGGAAAGAGGGTAAGGTATGAAATTTTTTGGAAGAAAGTAGAATTAACGAACTAGAGGTATGTCTTATGACTGCCTAACACTTGGTTTGAACATTATTTAAAAAGTTGCCACTAGTTTAAGAAAATCTATTCTCAAGATCAGAGAACTTTAAGAAGCCTAACTCTACTACAGCATTAGAGTCTGAATTCCTTTTATTTCTGTTTGATTATAGAATATTTTAGACATATACAAAGTAGAAGAAATAGTGTAATAAATGCTTATGCATCCATCACCCAGTTTCAACCTAAGGTCAATCATCGTTCTCTCTCCTTTCTCCTTATTTTAAAACGGCCTGTGTGAGTGAGTGAGTGAGTGAGTGTGTGTGTGTGTGTGTGTGTGTGTGTGTGTGTGTGTGTATAATATATACTCGATATCATTTTATTTAATCTGTAAACATTTCAGTATGTATCTCTTAATGACAGATACTTGCTTTTATAAACATTCCACTTTCATACGTAAAATATAAATAATTCTTTATCATTAAATACCCACTCCTTGTTCATATTTCCCTGATTTGTTTGCTTTAATTGGGATCCAATTACAATAATAACTTGTAATTGGATAATTTGGTTTTCAAATATCTTTACTTCTATAGTTTCCCATCCATCTGATTATATTTCTATAAAACTTTTTGGTTATTATTGTAGAAGAAACCGGTTTGTTCATCATACAGAGTTTACAACACTCTGGATTTTGCTAATTACATAACTATGGTGGGTTTAATATGTTCTTCTAGCCCTTTAATTTTTTATCAATTGATAGTTAAATCTAATGGTTTGATCATATTCAGGTTTGATTGGGCAATTTGTTATTTCATAGGTGGTATTATGTAATCAAATAAGGAGTTACATAACATTGTCTCTCTGTTTTCAGCCATTTATAATTGCTTAGATCTATTAATTGGAGTTTCAAATTTTTTACATTCTACCACTTCTTCTTCATGTATTAGCTGAAATAATCCCACAGAGTAAAATGTCACCTTATAACAAGTTTCTCACCCTGAATTATAGTTCATATAGAAAAGATTTGAAAAAACATCTTGATTACTTTCCATTACATGGAAATTTTCAAAATAGTCAATTGGTTTCCTACCATCTTCATAGGTCACCTACTCATGTTTATTTTAGTGTTGTAATAAACTTATGAATGTAAAGAAGTCTGATACATTTCAATCTATTGCCTTATTTTTAATGATTTCTAAATTTCTTCTCTTTGACTACTGTTAGGCTATGCAAATTTGCTTCTGAGTCTTTTTGACCTATGTCTTTACCGAACCAGATAATAGTTTTCTAACACTGAAAGAATAATTTCTCAAATTTTTGTGCTATTCACTATGCAACGGCTACAAATATGGACCATTTTAAAATTTAATCTGCATCATAACACTTTTCAATTACTTTGTCTAGACCAAACTACAGCCAGTGGGCTAATCACCTGGTTTTGTAAATACAATTTTATCTGAACACAGCCACACTCCTTTATTTGTGTACTGTCTACGAGATTTGATAGAACCTCCAAGTGGAGTAGTTGCACATAGACTATAAAGTATTTATTTAAAGTTCCACAAGCTTTAAATATATACTATCTGGCCTTTTACAGAAAAGTTTGTTGATCCATGATCTAGGCAATTAACTTCATAAATCATGCCTTTATTTTAGTGTTTGCCAATTACTGTGATGTAAATGCCCAGACCATTCAAATTCCAAGACACCAACATGATAATCACTGAAGGCAGAGCTGGGAAGAAATGCACATCAACACATTGCTATTTCTAGTTTTACTATATACTTATGAATGGCATAAGTAACTGCAACAGCACAGATAATAGCAAACTGTAGTGAAATATTAGGAATTGATGAATTTTAAGAATGCATTCCTTTTTTAAAAAAATTATTTAGTTATAAGTCCATACAATTTAATCTTTCGTAATGGCTTTGTATAACAACCTGCTCACAGGGTACTGAGAATTTAACAGTCGGCTTTCAAAAATGGATGTAAGGTGGCTCCAGTTCATTGCTTCTTACATCCCACTAACCACCTCTTTAGTTGAAGCATATGAACTTCGATTTTGAACCCCTAGTGGAGATACATCACTGCCCTATTGATAGTAATATATTATTGTCTGGCAATTCAGCTATGAATTAATAGCCTCAAACGTTAAGCCTTACACAGAAAAATTTAAAAACCCAAATACTTTAGTATGATTACATTTTAAGACTATATGCAGTCATAAAGTTGCCTCTTGTAGAAAAAGAACAATTTGGCTACCTCCAAATGGTCTTTGAGATTTGAGAAGACTTGGCTGAAAGGAGGTATTGAAGAATTTAAGAAAAAAATCAACATGTATTAAGACTTTGAAATGCTCTTTTTACCAGCTCGTTACCATATGCACTTCACCATAGGTCCAATCATAAGTGGTTTACTGGGGTCAGAGTGAAGGCTGTGGGGCATAAGAGTGATAGTCCTACCTTCTGCCAAATGACGAACGTCACTGGTTTATCAACGAACTTACACCTTCAGAGGCTGGTCATGGCCTGCCACCTCAACATGACGCTTCAAGCACATCACTAGTACTTAATTATAACTGAATATAAGATGAAGCCCTTAAGCCATCTCTGGTGTAATATCTCACAGACTTTTACATATATACTTTTATCTGTTTTCAATATGCTGTAGATTTTTTAAGAATTTTGTATAGTTCCAGAATAACTTTTGAAAAATCTTAAGCTTTTCTTGATAGAAATAGAATCATGCTCAGAGTTCCTGAATTTCAACATCAGGCAGGTATAGATGAGAACATGCAGCCAGTGCACCTAATATTATGGAAAGGCAGAGCACAATTGGAACTTGCAAGTGGAAACATCACTGAAATCTATCATAGGCTTGATTTATGGTAGACATCCTTGAATCTACCCAAATATCCCTCCACCTGTTAAACGTATTAGACCAAAGACTTGGGCTGAGAGAAAGAATTAAAGTTCATATCCTGGCTATAGTTTTAGTAGTATTCATCAGACAAAATGTGAGAAACCTTTCCACATTATGGCTTAGGATCCAGGAAAATCAAGGGGCAGTACCATCATTCTGAAGACCTGAGAAAGTGGGTTTCTTTGATCAAAAAATGAACGAGACACTAAAATATGGTCATAGAAGAACTTAAGGCAGGGAGATGCTCAAACCCTCCCAGAGCCTGCCATTCAGTCCAGCACCTGAAAAGAAATTATTCTATTACAAAGGAATTACCATGTGAATGGTGTTTCCGCACAATTTCTGCATATGCTGCCTTGCATTTTTATCAAGACGACAAACATACACCAGCGTGAGAAAGCAGGTGCCTTTTTCCCCCATATCTTTTGAACATCAGTATTTCCCAGCAGTTAACTGCATGTGATAATGGCCACAGCACAGAAACGTTTTGATTTAGATCCAAACTCTTCACCCAGAAGCAGCTTTTTGTTGTATATTTTAAGCTTGGAGCTTTTGATCCAGATTTCATTATATGGCAGATCATTTAAATAAGAAGGCAAGGAGGCTGATTGAGGGGGAACTTCGTAAGATGTTGGAGTCTCAAAGAATATTTCAGCTCAGAGGGATTTCTTTTTTTGCATCAAATTCAGATCCCACCTACTGAGTTAAAGCAATTAATTATTAACCACAGACATATTAAAATTACAAAATATCAGGCTGACAGCACGTTGCAAGGAGCCTTCAAATTGCGATTTCCCAACCTAATGATGATGATAAGATAGGACTGAATGGCAAATTGCTATTGCTTTCAGTTGAAAATTTTAAAGTGCTGTGTCCTGATCACTTGTTATAGAGAACTGCTATTCATTCAGCAGCACTCCTAGCAGAAATAAACCCAGGGTCTGGTGTGGTGGCAGCTGAGATGTTAATTCACAAGACAGCAAGCCGAGAGAAGCTGCTAAGTGGCACAGTGGGTTAATGACACACTACACTGCTTCACCATGGGAGACATATGGGTTGAATTCTGGCATTGTTCACAAGTGAAAATTGGTTTACCAATCTTAGATTGGTCCCTGGTGGACAGTTGTCCTTGTCCTAGACCTCCTCAGATGCTGTCCTGATTTTCTGCACAGGAGAGGCTCAAGTTTGGAAGGTCAGGAAGGTTACTTACATGAGTGCAATTGGATTGGCAGAGTCAGAGGAGGAAATGGGCCCAATTCTCTCCTTCTTTTAATCCAGTCCCTGCCAGTACCTCATTTTCACAAGCATGAAAATCCACTCAGGGCAGCAAAAGAAAGGCAATAAACAAGGTCAATTTCCTTTCTGATAAAACTACATCCCCAAAGAGCTAAGAGGGCTTAGCACCAGTTTATTAAAAATGGGCTATTTGTTTGCAACAGGCCTTGCCCTTAGTTGAGGATCATGGAACTAAAAGCTTTAGATAACATATAGTTATCATATAGTCAAAAACATATACATTTGCTAGAATAATTGTACAAGAAATGACTGTGTATAACTTTTCTCATTATGATATTCATGCTCTTAGTAATAAGAGAATGTGTACAATATTAGTAATAATTTTCTAATGCATTTGTATATTTTAGAAGATCATTTTTTTCAGCTTAAATAAGAGCCTTTCCTTTAAGAGAAAGACATTCATTTAATTTACTCCCCCATGGGAAAAATCACCAAGAATAGACATTTAAAAGTTGCAAACAAAATAAAATGATGAGAGAAAAAGAAATTTAATTAAAAACCTCATCCATAAGGAACTCAAAGGGGAAACAGGAAATTACAGAAGTGGATAATACTAAATTTTTCTAATTCAGAAAATAAAAGATATGGAATAGAAACTAAAGGATTGAGGGAAGAATGGAATGAAATATAAAAAAAAAAGATTAGGGAGAAATATCTAGGACAAAATAAGGTTTAACATTTAATGAAAATTAGAGGTAAATATCTATAGAAGACTTTTTAAACTGACATACAATGAAAAATAAAATGTTGAAACAGTCTTTGTGGATTTAAAGCTGTTCAGATATTTTCAGCCTCAATAATCACTATTTTCTGGGATTAATAGTCTTTGTGGATTTCAAGCTATTCAGATTTTCAACCTCAATAATCACTATTTTCTGGGATTAATAGTCTTTGTGGATTTAAAGCTGTTCAGATATTTTCAACCTCAATAATCACTATTTTCTGGGATCATTTAATATACTCTTTCATAAATTCTGCCTTTAACCAATTACTCCTTCTCAATCATATTTTTTTAAACTTTTAACTGGTATTGGGAATGGCTCACTGATTCAATATTTGAAGAATACACAGAGTAGGGAGACACTTCAGAAAGAAGAATCAACTAGAAGATGAGAGATTTATAAGCAACACACTGAAGTAGAAAATGGAAGAAAAGTTCAAATGCAAAATTATTTGTTTGAAGAAAAATTTACTTTTAATTAATTTTTTCCACCAGCCATGATCCCTAAAGATGAGAGATGCATCCAGCCCACATTTTCCTTTCTTTGGAACTTTGGCTCATCCTCTCTAAAAACAGTCAACTTCATGAAGCAAACACTATCCATTATTCACATCCAAAAAGACTCTTTTATTTTCCATTAGAGTAGAGTTGATTTACAATGTTGTGTTAGTTTCAGCTGTACAGCAAAGTGAATCAGTTATACATATACATATATCGACTCTTTTGTTTTTTAGATTCTTTTCCCATATAGGCCATTACAGAGTACTGAGTAGAGTTCCCTGTGCTGTATAGCAGGTTCCTATTAGTTATCTGTTTTATATATAGCAGTGTGTATATGTCAGTCCCAGTCTCTCAATTTATCCCTCTTTTATTAGTTCATGGTCAATTTTGTCCCTCAATTCCCACTCCCATTCCTATACTGACAGCAAGTTTCCAAATGAGCTTTCAAATTCCTATTCTCACATCAGTTTCACCCCTCTTTGGATCGTCTCCACCCTCTTGGCCCATTCAAATCTAATCCATTTTTATTCCCTTCCTAGAAAGGGTTCAATGACACCTTTGGTCCACAGTGGTCTCTTAATCCTGTAACAATTAATTTATTAGGAATTATAAAGCAACCAAAATCCGCCTTGGAATTTCCTATTTGACTTTATATGATTATGAATTCTTCGTGTGTCTTCGTTTAGTCTCCTCAAATAAACTTTAAGATTAAGAAAAACAGATACACGAAGTAGTTTTTCAATAAACATTTTGAGATTATATTCCTCTTTTGACTTAACATATTTACTTTGATATACCAGAATAGCTAGCACACTGCCTTGCCCAGAGGAGTAACTTAATAAATATGCTTGAATGAATGTTCACCATAAAATAATTACAACTTCTTTTTCTTTGTTAAGATGATCCTCCCCAGTTCTAATAAGATATTTAAAACCTTCATAAAACTTAAATGAAACACAAAGCAGAATCATTTAATTCTCTGCTATTAATCTGACGACAGATTTTAAAAGTAATAAGACTGCATTTTGATTTTAAAATACTTCAATATTTTGAAAATTATGATACAACTCAAGTGAAATTTTGGATTCTTTCAAAACAAATTGTGACAAATTTAAAATTCTTTAAAACTCTCCAAGACCTTTTCTACACAGAGCATACGAGCAGCTTCTATTTAATTTTAGGTGTGGTAGAATGCCAATTAGAAACATTTATGCATCAAAGCACTTGGAAAGACAACATGGCCTAAATATACCCAAAGTTTAGAGTATTTGAAACACTGAGGTGTTAAGAACCTGGAGCTCCATACTGGCGGGACATTGGGTCCATTTTCATTCTTCTGGTGCAAGTAATTTTAAATAGAATAAATAGGGCAACTAATCGTAGAAGAATAATTTTTACTGGAATAAAAAAATGTTTGAAGAACTACATAGCCATCCCTTTTCTATGTTTTTGTCTGCTAATGTTGAGAAACTAATCAAAGCAGGGAAATTACCATCTGCCTCCCCACTTTCTCTTACCTAGTTTAGAACCATTCAGTCTATTTCTTCTAATATACAGGAAAATCATCCTTTCATAACATGCTCAGATTTTTGACGAGGATAGAGTGCTATTCCTGCCTGTCTCAACCTTTAGAGTGCTATTCCTGCCTGTCTCAACATCCAATCTTAGAATCTTCAACTTCATCATACTTCCCCACAAGAAAGACAGACAGACACAGACAGACAGACGGACACACACACACACACACACACACACACACACACACACACACACACAAAAGAAACAAAGTAGAAATAACTGAAGAAAGAAAGAAAGAAGCTCAAGGGGGAAAGGGGTGACCACTAGTGGTACAACACATTTTGGGAGATGTATCCACAAGTGCAGCACTGTAGCTGGGGACAGGAGACAGAAGACTGAGAACACATAACTCTGTCTATGGGCAAATACTTGGTCTGGGTGAATTACTTCAAGAATCTGTTGTCACAAACAAAAAATAGCAATAACAACAATGAAGTGAGCTATAAAATTTCTGCAAAACAAGGAAAAATAAATATTATTTGAAATGAGTTTCTATCGCCAAGACTACCAACCAGTGTACTGGAGCACATCTAGATGCTGCAGACAGACTACAAGTGGCTGAAATGTATTCTTCTCAGCTCTCAAAGTAACCAGGCAGAGCCTAAAGTATAGCTGGAACCCATGTAGCAGTCCAATCAATTTGCCCTCGTTCAAATGTCCCTTACCTACATGTGTGAAGAATGATGCCAGAAAAAAAACAAAAATATAATGAAATTATTTACTACCCTCAGTAGTAACCAAGTTGACATGATTTCTATGAAAAAGCAAAAAACTGTTACGTTTTTAATATCTATATTTGTTTCTATCACCATCCATTCAAACAGGAGGTTTCTGGATCAAGAGAGGTTGTTATTACTGACAGTAATAACTATATCAGTTCTCTACACACCAATTTTTTCTTCCTTCTTCCAGGTCATGCTGTATGGACAGGCTGGCATGTATGGGTCATACAACAGGAGAGGAGCCCTGAAATTAGGAATCAGGGATTTAATGTACTGCTGTCCTGTTAACATCCTACCCTTCTGAGAAGAGAAATGAATCTCCCTAATGCAAACAAATTCTCCTCGGGTAGAGAAAGGGAAGATTCCTTGGTTAGAAAAGTAATGGTCTCTAGATGAGCTATGAAACAAGTGTCTCCAGGTTTACATCTCCATGTACCCAAGGCTCCATGTTTCTTTCCCCTTTGGAATGTGAATACATACTTTGGGGACCTAAACCTCTCTAGAGTTCTCACACTATCTTTTCAGACACTTTAACTTCCAAGGCTTGTCTATTAACCCACATTCCAGTTTTCCTTGGTTAGAGGGCCCTAACTTTGCAGAAACATGAAAACGTTTGCTTTTTTGGCAAAAGAAAGAGGAAGAAAATAAACTGAGGTAAAAAGATGCCAGAATGCAATGAAAGAGGGGTTACAACATCTGGATTACAAATAATCAAATTCTAAGAGAAAATTTTTAATCTGAATGAGAAAACCTACAGAACACAATCAAAACTGTGTGAATCAAACCAGACATGTGGTATTAAATATGGGAAGGCACCTAACACAATGCAGAAGATGAAAGCAGTGAGCTGATGCACTGTGAGAAGAGAGCCTTGAGGAACATGAACATGTATGGGAAGAAGAGAACTGAAAGGACCTCAAGAAAGAATGTCCAGAGGGCTGGAAGAAAATCAAGGAATTTTAGTGTCACAAAAACGTAGAAAACTTTAAGAAGGAGCAGAAATGTTAAATATTCTTTTAAGCAATTTAACAGTGGCAAAATGTTGCTAAGAGGTTGAGTATTGGGTTGGCCAAAAAGTGCCTTTGGTTTTTAAGTAAAAATAAAAGACACATTTTTCATTTTCACCAAGAACTTTATTGAACAATGTATTCACCCTTTTGCTCCACTACCTTCTGCCATTTTTCAGGCAACTGCATAATTCCATCTTCCCAAAACTTTTTATCTTTTTGAGCAAAGAACTGTTCCAAGGGCCTTTTACAGTCTTCCAGGGAATGGAAATTTTTTCCATTAAGAGAATTTTGCAAAGACCTAAATAAATGGAAATCCAAAGGTGCAATGTCTGGTGAATACGGTGGATGAATCAGAACTTCCCAGCCAAGCTGTAACTGTTTTTGCCTGGTCATCAAAGAAACATGCGGTCTTGCATCATCCTGATGAAAGATTATGTGTTTTCTGTTGACTAATTCCGGACGCTTTTCGTCAAGTGCTGCTTTCAGTTGGTCTAACTAGGAGCAGTACTTGTTGGAATTAATCGTTTGGTTTTCCAGAAGGAGCTCATAATAGAGGACTCCCTTCCAATCCCACCATATACACAACATCGCCTTCTTTGGATGAAGACCGGCCTTTGGTGTGGTTCATTTCACTTGCCCCACGATCTCTTCTGTTCCACATTATTGTACAGTATCCATTTTTCATTGCCTGTCACAATTTGTTTTAAAAATGGAACGTTTTCATTACCTTTAAGTAGAGAATCGCATGCGGAAATATGGTCAAAAAGTTTTTTTTTGCTTTACTTATGTGGAACCCAAACATCCAAGCGATGAACATAACCAAGTTGGTGCAAATGATTTTCAAAGCTTGATTTGGGTATTTTGAGTATGTTGGCTATCTCCCACATGGTATAATGTTGATTGTTCTCAGTGAATGTCTCGATTTGATCGCTATCAACTTCAACTGGTCTACCCGACCTCGGAGCATCATCCAGCGAGAAATCTCCATCATGAAACTTCACAAACCACTTCTGACACATTTGATCAGTCACAGCACCTTCTCCATATGCTGCACAAATCTTTTTTTTGCATTTCAGTTGCGTCTTTACCTTTCTTGAAATAATAAAGAATAATATGCCGAAAATGTTGCTTTTTTTCTTCCATCAATATTAAAATGGCTACACAAAAATTCACCAATTTTTTAAGTCTTTCTTTAGATGCACGCTGATATGACAGCTGTCACATACAATCTAACAAAAGTGTTTTGAATGAAGTTAAAGACAACTAAGCACTACTAGAGCCATCTTATGGAAAAAAACAAATGAAACTTTTGGCCAACTCAATAAAATAAATAATAAGATATTGGCTAAAGACATTCACAGGAAGGTGAAGTACAAGATGGAGACAAGCTCTTTGAGAAATGACTGGATGACACTGAAGGAGTGATACAAATTTAATTTTTGAATGTAATTAAGCTATTAAGAAACAGGCAAGAGTAGGTAAGTAATTAGAAAAAGAAACTGTGTTGTGCTGAGATGTCTGAAACTGCATAAATGCTGTTGACCGTGTAATTCACAGAGTAAGGATCCTGAGAAGGGCTGGAGTTGGCATAGAGAGGAACAGGCAGGAGGAAGAATCCTTCTTCTATAAGAAGCCAGAAAGAGGAAATGTCAGGCAGATATGTTTTTAGGTTCGAGGGCAGAAAACTCAGAGACTGATTTGCTGATGGTTTTATTTTCTCCATGAATTAGAAGGTGGGCCAAGAGGGACAAAATGGAATCATAAGAAGAGTAGATAACTATTGAAATAGATGTGATAGAGAACTGAAGAGGGAAGCTTAGAGAAACAACGAAACATTGCTAGGCAGCAATAATGTTGGAAACCACCGTGTGATTTTTTAAAACAGTACTCAGAAACCCAGGAATAGGAATAAAGAAGATGAACTGTTAGGGTGTTCAGTATTGGTGTGTCTCAAGGCATTTGTGACAAATGGGCAATGGGTAAACAGACATGAGGATACTGGTAAGAAAAAAGGTTGATGTTATGAATTTTCATGAGGCAATTTTGTTCCCCAAAGGACATTTGATAATGTCTGTAGACATTTCTGACTGTCATAACTTAAGAGGGGCTACTAATAGAATAGGGGTGTTAGTTTAAACTATAGCCCTGATATTAACTTTAGTACAAAAAATTGGCCGTCACTCTCAACAGAATTGCCAGAGGGCATGAGGTGTTCCCACCCAACTTTAAGCTTGCCCCGACATTCAAAAGGAACTCCTTAGCTAAAAGAGATATTGGACCTTCCAAAATTGATGTAAAAGGTAGTTAAGGAAGAAAGAAAGATGAACCCACTTTATAGATAAGATTTCCCTACTCTCTGAGCCTCTCTCTTCTGATTATGCTCTTTGTAGAAAGACTTGTACTTTTATACACCAGTGGAGTTTTTGATGAATTTCTTTACCACCAAAGATCATGATTTTTTTTGTTGCTTTTGCAGATTAAAAGTCACAGTTCATTTCTGTTGGATGAACCTCTTTGTTATACCATCTGAAGGGTTTTGGGAAAAAAACCCAACAATGTCATATTCTTCTAAAGACAGAAAAAGAAACATAGTATTACTGATTCAACATGAGAGCTATTTCTAAAGCAGAATTAAAATAGCATAACTTCACCAATTTACTTTTTTACTCTAATACCATAGTTCATTGTTTTATACATCGAGGCACTTTAGAACCTCTCATATGCTTTTACTCTATCACCTACTAGCCGGCAATTACTACTTCATCTTTGGTTTTTATGTTCTTAGGAATTTGAACTGGTAAAACAACATTGTTCCTATAATTGTGCAAAAACCACAGGAAAAGAAAAACTCCCTGTCTTTATCAAGCCCCACTTGTGAACAGTTTTACATTTATTATGCTTATTATACTTTAATGTGTTTTAAAATTAAGGTGGAATTGCATGCTCTTTTTGGAAAAGGGGAAGAAATCAAGAAATCATTCTCACTGAACTACACTGGGAACACGCATGAAGGGATTTAAAAAAATTAAAGCAACTCCCCATGTTGCAGAAAGAAGTTTAAAAAGTATCTGAACTAAAGCTAATACCACGTGTGGACCATGCCCAGACAGAATGGAGGGATGCTATACCATGCCTGCCTGGGGTGTCCCAGGGGCCAATTCATGGGAAAGAGTAAAGGGACATAACAAAAGGAGGATGGTTTCACTTGGAAAAGCCTTTGTACTGTGGTTAGGTCAGGGTTAAGTTCAGTGCTATGAGGAATCCCTCTAAGCCACGTCAGTGGACGGTTCAAACAAAGCTGATAGAAGAGAGGTGAAAGTCCAAAAGTTACAAGTTACACCGTGAAATAGGTATCGATATGTACAAAACTATGATCATTTAAAGCATTCTGAATGCTGAAAATGTTGAAGAGGGAACATCAGAAACAGTCTTTGCAAAAGCCAGTTAGTCATCAGTAAGGGTGGAGATTTTATAAGATATATCCAATGAATGCTGACTCTCTGCAAAGGGCTCCTTCTCAAATGAGTCACTTACATACTTCTCCCTCCACATCAGGAGCACAGTCTTTAAAAGGAGCAAGGCCCACTAGAAAAATCTTATAGGTAGCATGTTAAGATTATGTAGGCAGGGCACACTGTTGAGAAGGGTGAATTTGAATATATAAATAACTGATCTTTGTAACATAATTTTTAAAGAAGACTACATTTATTCTTAGGACTATGAATTTTGCCTAAAATGTTTGAAAAACTCAACATACATCAATGTAATAGCCAAGAAATATTTGTTGATTTCCTCTTTGATTGACATTAATACAACGTCTGGAAATGTTCTAGGAAACGTAAGTATGAAATGGACACAATCATATCTTTAATAAGTGAGAGAAATAGGTATTAAACAAATGGTAGCAGAGGTAACTGTTACATTATAGGTATAATTAATGTCATGAGGAAAAAACACAGTCTACTTCACCTAATTTAGAATTATAAGCATGAATTCCTATCAAATCACCAACTGCATTCTTCACAGAACTAGAACAAGAATTTTAAACTTGTATGGAAACACAAAGAGCCCGAATAGGCAAAGCCATCTTGAGGAAGGAAAACGGAGCTGGAGGAATCAGTCTCTCTGACTTCAGACTATACTACAAAGCTACAGTAATCAAAACAGTATGGTACAGGCACAAAAACAGAAATATAGATCAATGGAACAGGATAGAAAGCCCAGAAATAAACCCATGCCCACATGGCGAATTAATATGCAACAAAGGAGGAAAGAATATACAATGGAGAAAAGACAGTCTCTTCAATAAGTGGTGCTGGGAAAATTGGACAGCTACATGTAAAAGAATGAAATGAGAACATTCTCTAACACCATACACAAAAATAAACTCAAAATGGATTAAAGACCTAAATGTAAGATGGATACTATAAAACTCCTAGAGGAAAACATAGGCAGAACACTCTTTGACATAAACCTCAGCAGTATCTTTTTGGATCTGTCTCTTAGAGTAGTGGAAATAAAAACAAAAATAAACAAATGGGACCTAGTTAAACTTAAAAGCTTTTGCACATCAAAGGAAACTATGAACAAAACAAAAAGACAACTTACAGAATGGGAGGAAATATTTGCAAACGATTCGACTGACAAGGAATTAATATCCAAAATAGATAAATAACTCAAAAAGCTCAATATAAATAAAACAAACAACCCAATCAAAAAGTGGGCATAAGATCTAAATAGACATTTCTCCAAAGAAGATATACAGATGGCCAAAAGGCACATGAAAAGATGCTCAACGTCATTAATTACTAGAGAAATGTAAGTCAAAACTACAGTAAGGTATCACCTCACACGGGTCAGAATGGCCATCATCAAAAAGTCTACAAATAATAAACTGTGGAAAGGGTGTGGAGAAAAAGTAACCCTCCTACACTGTTGGTGGGAATGTAAATTGGTGCAGCCACCATGGAGAACAGCATATAAGTTCCTTAAAAAACTAAAAATAAAGCTACCATATGATCTAGCAATCCCACTCCTGGGCATACACCCAGAGAAAAACATAATTTGAAAAGATACATGCACCCCAATGTCCACAGCAGCACTATTTACAACAGCCGAGACATGGAAGCAACCTAAGTGTCCATCAACAGATGAATGGATAAAGAATACACACACAAGCACACACACACACACACACACGCACACACGCAACCGAATATTACCCAGCCATAAAAAGGAACGAAGTAATGCCATTTGCAGCAACATGGATGCACCTAGAGATTATCATACTAAGTGCAGTAAGTCAGACAGAGAAAGATAAATATCATATGATATCACTTATATGTGGAATCTAAAAAAATGATACAAATGAACTTATATGCAAAACAGAAATAAACTCACAGACATAGAAAACAAACTTATGATTACCAAAGGGTGGGGGGGGGGAGAAGGATAAATTAGGAGTTTGGTGTAACAGATACATACTACTATATGTAAAATAGATAACCAACAAGGACCTATTGTATAGCACAGGGAAATATACTCTGTATCTTTTAATAACCTATAATGGAAGAGAATGTAAAAAATGAATACACACACACACGTATATGAATCACTTTATACTTGAAACTAACACAACGTTGTAAACCAACTATACTTCAATAAAAATTTTAAAAAAGAATTATAAGCATGCTATACATTATATGTGAGTATATACCCATTCTCATATTGTGAGTTTTTAAAAAACAACTTCCTTAATAAATCCTGTGATTCCACATAACACTACTACCCGATGGGTATACCACCCTCTTTGTTCGAAAATGTTATGTTTCAAACAGAAATTAGGTTGTAGTTTGAGAACAAATTAAAAATCAGGAAAAAATTATAAGAGAATATCTTTGCCCTTTGTTTCCCCAATAAAAAAGAATAATACAATTAATATACTTCAAGGTAGTTATGGCAGTTGAAAGCATATGTTGGCAGTTTTTCATTCAGAGGAAGTTTATAGAATATGGTCTTTACTTTGTGGTTTAGTGTCCTTATTTGAAATGAAATACAGAAAGGTCCAACAATAATCAGGCAGATTGCCATTGAGCCTGTAGCATTTCAAGAACCACAAAGGAAGAATGAGTCATTCCCATATACCCTGAAACCACAATTTCATATCTACCAATGATTTTTATAGCACTTGGGATTTGTTAATAGCTCATTAAGATGATTTCAACATTTGAACCTCCCATTTACAATTGTTGATATTTCATTGCCCCAAAATGATTAGTTAGCCTAGCCAAATCTTGATTCATATCCTACCACAAAGGATCTCCATTTCCACTAACTTTTGCTGGTTTGCATTATTTCTTAGTGATTGACTGGTGCATTAACAGTTCCAATTTTCATCTTTACTTGCCCTGATTTAGTTAATAAAGACATGTAGCTAAGGCGGTGAATTTGGCAAGAGAGCTGTCTTTTAGGATCTGGACAGCATGGAAAGATTCCAGAGACGTGTTAAATTACACACAGGACTTTGAAGGGCCATGGCCATCCCTTGTCTAAAATCAGACAGATAGGAAAATTGAGACCAAATGGAGGAAGGCTTTATTTCAAATGAAATGATTTCAAGTCATGCTAATGTCTGGCGTCAATGTGAAATTCCTTAAATGAAACCACATGATTTCAGTACTAAACAAGGTCTATCACTTTTAATGATCCAAAAGAAACCTTTGACTGAAGTACCATAGGGCAATTTAGTGGAAGTCTTAGAGCATTATTTTTTGTTTAAAACCAAGACATAGGAAGCAATACATGATAATCAAGTATGGATGCTATTAATCACCTATATATCAATTCAGTATCAAAATAGGGTTAAAAAAATTAGACAGTCATAGGAAGACCTAGGGAAGAATGGAAAGCCCTAGGGATAAAAAAGTTAGTTTGAGGCTTATCCCTCTAATGCGGAGAAGAAAACAAAAATCTAGGTAAATATATAAAACTGCCATTATTCATTGTACACAGGATCTGAGCCACACATTACTTTTAATAATGATGTCATCTTAGATTTATATGGTAATATGTCTCCAGAGAAGCAGAAATTCTCCTTTATATTGAGGAATACATTATTACCAACATTAGCAACCATGTTTATAAATGGAGATTTTAATGAACGAAAAATACATAATTTATCCAAGGTCACACAGTTCATCAGTATTAAAGGAGGATAAGACTCTAAGTTTGATTTATAATCAAATGTTCTATTCATGATTAAGAGTTCTTAACCTGGAGCCAAGAGCTTCAAGGACCTATGAACATCTGAAATTAAATGCAAAATGTCATCTATATGTATGTTTCTCCCCCTTTGGGAGAGGATCAGATTATCAAAAGGGGTCATGACATAAAAAATATTAAATACTACTTATTTGACTAAGCTACTTCTGTACTAGATTTCTCAAAAAAGGGACCATATTCATTCCCATAATAAATTTAAAGTTCAGCCAAAGTTTCCAAATGATATGTTAGTAGTTGGAATACATTAATGTAACTTAGTAAATAACTTTGCAGAGAACAACGTAGATGATGGGGGATTTGAATCCCTATTTAACTTTCACGTGTTCTGACATTTATTCTTATCACATCACAGAATTCACATAGGCAAATGCTACACTTAAACAGTTAAATGAATTTAATTACACTCTGATTTGTAACTTTTAGTATATGAGAAATTCATCTCTTGAACTAAAATTGTTCAAAGCATGAGGCAGTATTTTTCCCCATAAATGTATAACATCAAATTAGCTGGTTTTTACTTATGAGAACACAAACAAATTTTGCTTTCTTTCCCATTTTATCTTTTGGAAATTTTGCACACACACATATATACACACACACACACAAATTCTCTAACTCAGAATAATAAAGCATTAAATTCATTTTATCTAATTTTCAGATTGAAAATGTCATTCTATATTTGCATTTTTGATGCTAAAAAGTACAAGTCAGAAGCAATTTGAATATTGATTTTCATGTACACATATAGGCAATTTGGATTTGTTTCTAAGTTGTATATATTTACTGTTGTGCCACTAGAAATAAAAAGATACAGCCTTTACCTGAAAATTCACATTCCTTCCAACTGGGGTGTATCTATAGAGCATCCAAACTGAGAGCTTTGAGTCATTCAATCAATTCAGTGAAACATCCTGTTTGACAATCTCTCTATAGACTTAATAAAAAATTGGGGGTTCATTTAAAATAGCATGAGAGCCTTGCTATGTTATTCAAGGCAAAAAAAAGTCACCAGTTGTATCAATACTTGATCTGGCCTAGGAATCGCACTTCAGAACTTCCAAGGACTCCTCAGACTTGCATATAATTTTAGCACCAACTGATCTACAAGTCAACAGCCTGGAATCCATACGTTCCCACCTTAGCTTTTGTATCAGAGATCTCTAAAATGCTTCTTCTCAAAATATAGGAAGTGTTTTGATGGCTATGATCATGAGGCTTGTCCAGGTTGCCACTGGAAGTATAGAGTAGTTCTGCTTATACATACACAATTTACCTGCTAAGATACATCAAAGATATGAGACAGGAGGTTGTTGTCAGTGGAGCACAGGATTTGTTTATAAGTGGCTGCTGAGGGATTTTCACTCCTGTCCCCAGGTAATGAATAATGCAAAACATTCCTAGAGGAGGGGAGGAGCTTCAAAATGGCAGAAGAGTAAGACGTGGAGATCAACTCCCCCCCCACAAATACATCACAAATACATCTACATGTGGAACAACTCCTACAGAACACCTACTGAACGCTGGCAGAAGACCTCAGACCTCCCAAAAGGAAAAAAACTCCCCACGTACCTGGGTAGGGCAAAAGAAAAAAGAATAAGCAGAGACAAAAGAATAGGGATGGGATCTGCACCTGTGGGAGGGAGCTGTGAAGGAGGAAAGGTTTCCAAACACTAGGAAGCCCCTTCGCGGGCAGAGACTGCGGGTGGCGGAGGGGGGAAGCTTCGGAGCCACGGAGGAGAGCGCAGCAACAGGGGTGTGGAGGGCAAAGCGGAGAAATTCCCGCACAGAGGATTGGTGCCAACCAACACTCACCAGCCCGAGAAGCTTGTTGGCTCAGCCGCCGGAGCAGGCGGGGCCTGGGAGCTGAGGCTTGGGCTTCGGTCAGATCCCAGGGAGAGGACTGCGGTTGGCTGCGTAAACACAGAATCAAGGGGGCTAGTGCGCCACGGCTAGCCGGGAGGGAGTCTAGGAAAAAGTCTGGAGCTGCCGAAGAGGCAAGAGACATCTTGCCTCTTTGTTTCACGGTGTGCGAGGAGAGGGGATTAAGAGTGCCGCCTAAACGAGCTCCAGAGAAGGGTGCGAGCCGCGGCTAAAAGCGCGGACCCCAGAGACAGGCATGAGACGCTAAGGCTGCTGCTGCCGCCACCAAGAGGCCTGTGTGCAAGTACAGGTCACTATCCCCACCTCCCCTCCCGGGAGACTGTGCAGCCCGCCACTGCCAGGGTCCCGTGATCCAGGGACAACTTCCCCGGGAGAACAAACGGCACACCTCAGGCTGGTGCAACGTCACGCTGGCCTCTGCTGCCACAGGCTCGCCCTGCACCCCGTACCCCTCCCTCCCCCCGGTCTGAGTGAGACAGAGCCCCCGAAGCAGCTGCTCCTTTAACGCCATCCTGTCTGAGCGAAGAATACACGCCCTGGGGTGACCTACACACAGAGGCAGGGCCAATTCCAAACCTAAACCCCGGGAGCTGAGCAAACAAAGAAGAGAAAGGGAAATCTCTTCCAGCAGCCTCAGTAGCAGCGGATTAAATCTCCACAATCAGCATGATATACCCTGCATCTGTGGAATAGGTGAATACACAACGAATCATCCCAATTTGAGGAGGTGGACTTTGGGAGGAACGATATATATGTATTTTTCCCTTTTTCTCTTTTTGTGAGTATGTATGTGTATGCTTCTGTGTATGATTTTGTCAGTATAGGTTTGCTTTTCTCATTTGTCCTAGGGTTCTGTCTGTCCGATTTTTTTTTTTTTTTAGTATAGTTTTCAGCACTTGTTATCATTGGTGGATTTGTTTTTTGCTTTGGTTGCTCTCTCCTGTCTTTCTTTTTTTTTAATTACTTAAAAAAAGTTTTTTTAATAATTATTTTTAAATTTTTATTTTAATAACTTTATTTTATTTTATTTTATCTTGTTTCTTTCTTTCTTTTTTTTCTCCCTTTTATTCTGAGCCATGTGGATGACAGGCTCTTGGTGCTCCAGCCAGGTGTCAGGGCTGTGCCTCTGAGGTGGGAGAGCCAACTTCAGAACACTGGTCCACAAGAGACCTCAGAGCTCCACATAATACCAAATGGTGAAAATTTACCAGAGATCTCCACCTCAAGGCCAAGACCCAGCTCCACTCAATGACCAGCAGCTACAGTGCTGGACACCCTATGCCAAACAACTAGCAAGACAGGAACACAACCCCATTCATTAGCAGAGAGGCTGCCTAAAATCATAATAAGGCCACGACACCCCAAAACACACCACCAGACATGGACCTGCCCACCAGAAAGAGAAGATCCAGACCCATCCACAAGAACACAGGCACCAGCCTTATCCACCAGGAAGCCTACACAACACACTGAAGCAACCTTACCCACCGGGAGCAGAAAACAAAAACAATGGGAACTACGAACCTGCAGACTGCGAAAAGGAAACCCCAAACACAGTAAGTTAAGCAAACGGAGAAGACAGAGAAACACACAGCAGGTGAAGGAGCACAGCAAAAACCCACCAGACCTAACAAATGAAGATGAAATAGGCAGTCTACCTGAAAAAGAATTCAGAATAATGATAGTAAAGATGATCCAAAATCTTGGAACCAGAATGGAGAAAATACAAGAAACGATTAATAAGGACCTAGAAGAATTAAAGAGCAAACAAACAGTGATGAACAACACAATAAATGAAATTAAAAATTCTCTAGAAGGGATCAATAACAGAATAACTGAGGCAGAAGAACGGATAATGACCTGGAAGATAAAACAGTGGAAATAACTACTGCGGAGCAGAATAGAGAAAAAAAGAATGAAAAGAATTGAGGACAGTCTCAGAGACCTCTGGGACAACATTAAATGCACCAACATACGAATTACAGGGGTCCAAGAAGAAAAGAAAAAGAAAGGGACTGAGAAAATATTTGAAGAGATTATAGTTGAAAACTTCCCTAATATGGGAAAGGAAACAGTTAATCAAGTCCAGGAAGCACACAGAGTCCCATGCAGGATAAATCCAAGGAGAAACACACCAAGACACATATTAATCAAACTATCAAAAATTAAATACAAAGAAAACATATTAAAAGCACCAAAGGGCTTCCCTGGTGGCGCAGTGGTTGAGAGTCCTCCTGCCGATGCAGGGGACACGGGTTCGTGTCCCACTCCAGGAAGATCCCACATGCCGTGGAGCGGCTGGGACCGTGAGCCATGGCCACTGAGCCTGCACGTCCAGAGCCTGTGCTCTGCAACGGGAAAGGCCACAACAGTGAGAGGCCTGCATACCACAGAAATAAAACAAAAAAAGCACCAAGGGAAAAACAACAAAAAACACACAAGGGAATCCCCATAAGGTTAACAGCTGATCTCTCGGCAGAAACTCTGCAAGCCAGTAGGGAGTGGCAGGACATATTTAAAGTGATGAAGGAGAAAAACGTACAACCAAGATTACTCTACCCAGCAAGGATCTCATTCAGATTTGACAGAGAAATTAAAACCTTTACAGACAAGCAAAAGCTAAGAGAATGCAGCACCACCAAACCAGCTTTACAACAAATGCTAAAGGAACTTCTCTCGGCAGGAAACACAAGAGAAGGAAAAGACCTACAATAACAAACCCAAAACAATTAAGAAAATGGTGATAGGAACAACCATATCAATAACTACCTTAAATGTAAATGGATTAAATGCTCCAACCAAAAGACACAGACTGGCTGAATGGATACAATAACAAGACCCATACATATGCTGTCTACAAGAGACCCACTTCAGACCTAGGGACACATACAGACTGAAAGTGAGGGGATGGAAAAAGATATTCCATGCAAAAGGAAATCAAAAGTAAGCTGGAGTAGCAATTCTCATATCAGACAAAATAGACTCTAAAACAAAGACTATTACAAGAGACAAAGAAGGACACTAAATAATGATCAAGGGATAAATCCAAGAAGAAGATATAACAATTGTAAATATTTATGCATCCAATACAGAAGCACCTCAATACATAAGGCAAATACTAACAGCCATAAAAGGGGAAATCGACAGTAACACAATCATAGTAGGGGACTTTATTTAACACCCCATTACACCAATGGACAGATCATCCAAAATGAAAATAAATAAGGAAACACAAGCTTTAAATGATACATTAAACACGACGGATTAATTGATATTTATAGGACATTCCATCCAAAAACAACAGAATACACATTCTTCTCAAGTGCTCATGGAACATTCTCCAGGATAGATCATATCTTGGGTCACAAATCAAGCCTTGGGAAATTTAAGAAAATTGAAATCATATCAAGTACCTTTTCCTACCACAACAGTATGAGACTAAATATACAAACACATGGAGGCTAAACAATAAACTACTAAGTAAAGAGATCACTGAAGAAATCAAGAGGAAATCAAAAAACACCAAGAAACAAATGACAATGAAAACACGACGACCCAAAACCTATGGGATGCAGAAAAGCAGTTCTAAGCGGGAAGTTTATAGCAATACAATCCTACCTTAAGAAATAAGAAACATCTCAAATAAACAACCGAACATTACACCTAAGGCAATTAGAGAAAGAAGAACAAAAAAACCCGAAAGCAGAAGGAAAGAAATCATAAAAATCAGATCAGAGATAAAGGAAAAAGAAATGAAGAAAACAATAGCAAAGATCAATAAAACTAAAAGTTGGTTCTTTGAGAAGATAAATAAAATTGATAAACCGTTAGCCAGACTCATCAAGAACAAATGGGAGAATTGTCAAATCAACAGAATTAGAAATGAAAAAGGAGAAGTAACAACTGACACTGCAGAAATACAAAAGATCATGAGAGATTACTACAAGCAGCTATATGCCAATAAAATGGACAACCTGGAAGAAATGGACCAATTCTTAGAAATGCACAATCTTCTGAGACTGAACCAGGAATGAACAGAATATATGAACAGACCAATCACAAGCACTGAAAATGAAACTGTGATTAAAAATCTTCCAACAGGGCTTCCCTGGTGGCGCAGTGGTTGAGAGTCCGCCTGCTGATGCAGAGGACACAGGTTCGTGCCCTGGTCCGAGAATATCTCACATGGCCCGTAAGCCATGGCCGCTAAGCCTGCGCATCCGGAGCCTGTGCTCCTCAACGAGAGAGGCCACAACAGTGAGATGCCCACGTACTGCCAAAAAAAAAAAAAAAAAAACTTCCAACAAACAAAAGCCCAGGACCAGATGGCTTCACAGGCAAATTCTATCAAATATTTAGAGAAAAGCTAAAACCTATCCTTCTCAAACTCTTCCAAAATATAGCAGAGGGAGGAACACTCCCAAACTCATTCTACGAGGCCACCATCACCCTGATACCAAACCACAAAAAGATACCACAAAGAGAGAAAACTACAGGCCAATATCACTGATGAACATAAATGTAAAGACCCTCAACAAAATACTAGCAAACAGAATCCAACAGCACACTAAAAGGATCACACACCATGATCAAGTGGGGTTTATCCCAGGAATGCAAGGATTCTTCAATATATGCAAATCAATCAATGCGATAAACCATATTAACAAATGGAAGGAGAAAAACCACATGATCGTCTCAATAGATGCAGATAAAGCTTTCGACAAAATTCAACACCTATTTACGATAAAAACTCTCCAGAAAGTAGGCATAGAGGGAACTTTCCTTTATATAATAAAGGCCATATATGACAAACCCACAGCCAACATTATCCTCAATGGTGAAAAACTGAAACCATTTCCACTAAGATCAGGAACATGTCAAGGTTGCCCAATCTCACCACTCTTATTCAACATAGTTTTGGAAGTCTTAGCTACAGCAATCAGAATCCAAATCAGAAAAGAAGAAGTAAAGTTGTTACTGTTTGCAGATGATATGATACTACACAAGAGAATCCTAAAGATGCTACCAGAAAACTACTGGAGCTAATCAATGAATTTGGGAAAGTAGCAGGATACAAAATTAATGCATAGAAATCTCTTGCATTCCTATACACTAATGATGAAAAATCGGAAAGAGAAATTAAGAAAACACTCCCATTTACCATTGCAACAAAAAGGATAAAATATCTAGGAATAAACCTACCTAAGGAGACAAAAGACCTGTATGCAGAAAATTATATGATACTGATAAAAGAAATTAAAGATGATACATATAGATGGAGAGATATATCATGTTCTTGGATTGGAAGAATCCACATTGTGAAAATGACTATACTACCCAAAGCAATCTACAGATTCAATGCAATCCCTATGAAACTACCAATGCCATTTTTTCACAGAACTAGAACAGAAAATTTCACAATTTGTATGGAAACCCAAAAGACCCCAAACAGCCAAAGCAATCTTGAAAACGAAAAACGGAGCTGGAGGAATCAGGCTCCCTGACTATACTACAAAGCTACAGTAATCAAGACAGTACGGTACTAGCACAAAAACAGAAATATAGATCAATGGAACAGGATAGAAAGCCCAGAGATAAACCCACGCACATGTGGTCACCTTATCTTTGATAAAGGAGGCAGGAATGTATAGTGGAGAAGGACTGCCTCTTCAATAAGTGGTGCTGGGAAAACTGGACAGCTACATGCAAAAGTATGAGATTAGAACACTCCCTAACACCATACACAAAAATAAACTCAAAATGGATTAAAGACCTAAATGTAAGGCCAGACTCTTAGAGGAAAACATAGGCAGAACACTCTCTGACATAATCACAGCAAGATCCTTTTTGACCCACTTCCTAGAGAAATGGAAATATAAACAAAAATAAACAAATGGGATCTAATGAAACTTAGAAGCTTTTGCACAGCATAGGAAACCATAAACAAGATGAAAAGACAACCCTCAGAATGGAAGAAAATATTTGCAAGTGAAGCAACTGACAAAGGATTAATCTCCAAAATTTACAAGCAACTCATGCAGCTCAATATCAAAAAAACAAACAACCCAATCCAAAAATGGGCAGAAGACCTAAATAGACATTTCTTCAAAGAGGACATACAGATTGCCAACAAACACATGAAAGAATGCTCAACATCATTAATCATTAGAGAAATGCAAATCAAAACTACAATGAGATATCATCTCATACCGGTCAGAATGGCCATCATGAAAAAATCTACAAAGAGTAAATGCTGGAGAGGGTGTGGAGAAAAGGGAACCCTCTTGCACTGTTGGTGGGACTGTAAATTGATACAGCCAGTATGGAGAAGAGTATGGAGGTTCCTTAAAAAACTAAAAATAGAACTACCATATGACCCAGCAATCCCACTACTGAGCATATACCCTGAGAAAACCATAATTCAAAAAGAGTCATGTACCACAATGTTAATTGTAGCACTATTTACAATAGCCAGGACATGGAAGCAACCTAAGTGTCCATCAACAGATGAATGGATAAAGAAGATGTGGCACATAAATACAATGGAATATTACTCAGCCATAAAAAGAAATGAAACTGAGTTATCTGTAGTGAGGTGGAAGGACCTAGAGTCTGTCATACAAAGTGAAGTAAGTCAGAAAGAGAAAACCAAATACTATATGCTAACACATATATATGGAATTAAAAAAAAAAAATGGTCATGAAGAACCTAGGGGCAAGACGGGAATAAAGACACAGACCTACTAGAAAATGGATCTGCGGATACGGGGAGGGGGAAATGTAGGCTGCGACAAAGTGAGAGAGTGGCATGGATATATATACACTATCAAATGTAAAATAGATAGCTAGTGGGAAGCAGCCGCATAGCACAGGGAGATCAGCTCGTTGCTTTGTGACCCCCTAGAGGGTTGGGATAGGGAGGGTGGGAGGGAGGGAGACGCAAGAGGGAAGAGATATGGGAACATATGTATATGTATAACTGATTCACTTTGTTATAAAGCAGAAACTAACACACCATTGTAAAGCAATTATACTCCAATAAAGACGTGTAAAAAAAAATTAAAGAGAAAGAAAACACACAAAACATTCCTAGAGGTGCACAGGTCCTTGGGACAGGTAGTGGCTTGTAGTCGACAGAGAGGGTTACTTTCTCACACCCAAAGTGGTGTAGATCTGGGTTGTCCCACTGATGGTTTATGAAAATGAAAACAATCACCTCAGTCTCCTGTTCTTGAGTTGTGGGTTGGGGTTGGGTAGTTCAAAGTTGAAGTTAAATATATTAATCCATTAGAATGAAGATGATCAAAGCTAGTTTTCTTTGAGTCTTATGAGTCATGATGGTTCTGCTGCAAAAGTTTCTCTGCTTTGATAAAGAAGAAAGGCATGGGGTCAGCTGTCCATTTCCAAGAATATGCCCCATTTTGATTGCTGAAATCTGTTACTGATTGAGTAGCACATAGGCCAGTGTTTCTTGACTATGAGATCAATGGCTAGACCATAGACATCAGTAGAGAGAACAAGCATTGCTAATTTCCATGGTCAATGTCTGGAGAAGGAAAGAAATACAAAGAGCAGTGATAAACCATAGGTTTACCTGTTTGATCAAGGGATGCCTCATACAAAACAAGGAAGAAAAAAAACCCAGAATACAGGCAGAGAAAATGTTTATTGGTCAAACTGACTGAAAGGAGATTCCAGAAATGGAAGGCAGTCGTCACCTGTTGTATTCTTGACAGCTGAACTTTCTGTTATATCTTTATTTCAGAGATGGCAAAATGGATTTCTTTGGCTAAAGACAGTCTTCCTGGAACTAAAAAGACAAATAAGTCTGTTTATGTGCAGGTGGTTGCATAAAAGGCAAATTATCCTTCAGTAAGAACATATTTTATGTATAAAGCAAGTAATCTTGGAAAGTTTAAATGTTACTAAACCAGTACAAGTGGAGAAGAGATGATGTGTCTCTTGGTACAGACGACTTCCCTAGATCATTAATCTATTAACAGCAGCATGAATAAATTATGGCAGGTGTGTTTGAACAATTAGAATCAAATTGAATATTTAAGCCACTCCTTTGCTACAATTAGGCTCATTCTTGAAAGGCAATAGAATTTTCATTCCAATTAATGGTCATAGTTTCCACTACATTTCTCACCTTTATCCTCATAAAAATTCCACTTCATCAAAGATGTGTATTTATTGTCTCCAGAAGACATCTGGAGAGTTTCTGACCCTCTTGTTTACATCATTCCTCATTCATGGAATGCTCTTTGCCATATATCTGTTGATCTCAATTCTTCCCATTCCTATCCTCAGGGAAGCCTTTCCAGACACTACAACCCTCTCTGATTTCTTTTTTCTCTACACTTCTGTAAGTCAGATTTCTGTGTTTGACATTTATATACATCATATTTTTTCATAAATTTATGAGGGCCCTATATAGAGTCAGGTAACTGTGTTTCTAGTCTCTAATTTGCCACATAGAATTTCTTTTCTATTCAACAAGTCGCTTAACTTCTCCAGTCTTCCCTCTCCTTGTTAGTAAAATGAAAAGAATAATACAGGCTTTCCTCTCCTAGGAAAACCATAAAAGTAACTAATTAAGCTTGAAATAAATGAAATGTGTTATCATCACCATCAACAACATTGCATTTTTGGTGTTTTAGTTATTTTCTTTTTGGGTTACTAGCATTTTTGGAATAACATTCTGGACTAAACAACTCTTCTGTGCTTCCTCAACACCTTTATCAAAGTCCATCCTTGCACATATACCAATATAAGTCACTTTTAACGTTTCCATCTCTCTTACTAAAGTAAAGGCTCCCCAAGCTGAACCTGCATTATATTTACCCTTGAATATCTAATACTTAGCACCTGACAAAGAATGTATTCCCAAAACATGTGATAAACTGAACCAAATTACTGTATAGATCTTCATCCCATGGCATGATACTTTGCATGTAGTAGGGGTAAGCTGCTTTCCTGTTACGTGATTAAACTAGAAATCATTCATTACCTCCCTGTTATTTTAGAACTTCTTGTTCAGATCAGCTCATCAACATATATGGCATGTGGGAAAACAACTCTTTTTTACTATAAATCAAATACTTTGAAAACAATGAGAAAGTCTTTGCCTACATAAATGTAACACACGATTACACACAATTATAAAATATCCCAAATGGCATACTAATACAAACCATGAATATATAAAAGAGAGCCAACATCTAGAAGTAGTTCAAATTCATGGGCAATATTTAGGTTGTTACAGAAAGTAAAAGTTGTATTATGACCTCTTTGATGAGAGTTTGCGTAATCAAATAATGCAAAAGCAAGCCACTACAGAATATAACTAAGCTTTTTATATAAACATGGTTAAGAGTGTGAGACTGAAGGATTCAGTCCAACAAATTTATTGATGCTTAAGTATTATGATATCCAATAGGAACTAAGGGACCATTTTTGCCATTTAAAATTGACCAGGTTTCCATCGTTCTTCTAGTATGCAGTCTCACATTCTAAGGGGAAAATGGATTCCTTTTATTTACCAAATATCAGGAAAAAATTTCTTTCGAATCTTCCATATGTCTCCCACATTTAACCTTCCTTTCTATGGAACTCTCTCCACCTTAAGATGGGTGCAATCATTTCTTCTTTAGCTGTTTCCACATCAAATTTCTCCCTTTACTGACAACTACACTCCATTTTTCATTTGTCTCCAAGTCCAATTAGATGTGAAGTCAGGTAGGATGACGAACGTGCCTATTTGTGTGGTCATAATAAATACGATCAATGAAACAGGAAGAGAGTCCCAGTCTTTGTCTCCTTTCTTTTCATTCTGAGTGCCTTCACAAAACATGCTCATGCCTTACACCTTCGTGTTCCATGATCTGAGAAACAAACATAGCACTGCCTAGGCAAACCCTTGATTTCACTGTGGCTTTTTTTTTTAAAAAATAGAGCAACTTCTGATTTCTGGTCTGGCGCTTAAGGAGCTTGGAAGCTGTCACTCCCATCCGTACAACAAGGAAAAAGCTGTACAACCAGAAAATCAACAACTTTTCCTAGATGTATCAGAGAACTGAAATAAGACACATTGCTGTCCCCAAATCTGGAGAGGCAGATACAGAAAATCACAACTTACTAGAGCAGAAACTCAAAAGCAGAAACCTTGAGGGATCCAGTACCAGGATAGGAAGACCTAATCTGTAATTAACAAATCCCTCAAGGCTCAGGGTGGGCAAATTTGAGTTAAAAACTGCAGTGGACCCTGTCTTAGGGAGGTGCCAACACTTTTTTGGGTTTGACCACCAGGAGCCACACTGGGTTCTTTCAGTAAGGATCAGAGACAAATTCCCTTGTGTATCTGGCAGGGGGCAAGGGAAAGTAGCTATTTTGAAATAAAGTGCCTGCCCTCAAAGTGAACTATTTCACTAGAGTCTAACCAACCTAGGGGAAGGAATATTCAACTCCAGCCTCCTCTAGCCTTTGACATAGGAGAAGGAAAATACCCAGTTTTTGCCTCCTGCAGCCTTCTGTGTGGAACAGGAAAATACTTCCAGCCCCGTCTAACCTTCTATCGAGAAGGGCTGGGGGAGACCGAGAGCCACCTATAAAGATGATAGCCCAGGGGCACAGGTGGACTGAAGACTGAGCCCAAATCATAGGACTATAGAACGCTCCCCTTCACCCACACCTCAACAACACATCACTAAAGACCTGTTTAATCCAGTTCCTTTTATCCAGTGCATCATGTCTGGCTATCAACTAAAAATTGTAAGGTATACACAAAGGTAAAAAATACAATTTGAAGAAACAGGGCAAGCATCAGAAACAGACTCTGATGTGGCAGAGATGCTGCAATTATCAGATTGGGAAGTTAATATAACTATGAGTGCTATGCTATGGACTCTAATGGGAAAAGTAGACAACATTCAAGAACAGTGGGTAATATGAGCAGAAAGAGAGTCCTAAGAAATAAAATGAAAGGCTAGAAATAAAAAAATACTGTAACAGAAATGAAGAATCCCTTTGATGGACTCATTAGTAGACTGGACAGGCTGAGGAAAGAATCAATGAGCTTAAAAATAAGTCAATAGAAACTTCCCAAACTAAAAATCCCAGAGGATAAAAGACTGAAAAAAAGACAGTCTCTTCAACAAATGCTAGGAAAACTGGACAGTGACATGTAAAAAATATGAAATTAGATCATTCTTTAACACCACACACAAATATAAGCTCAAGATGGATTAAAGACCTAAATGTGAGACCGGACACTATAAAACTCCAAGAGGAGGCAGTAGGAACCAAGATGGCAGAGTAGAAGGACGAGCTCTCACTCCCTCTTGTGAGAACACCAGAATTACAATGAGCTGCTGGACAATCATCGACAGGAAGACACTGGAACTCACCAAAAAAGATACGATACCTCACATCCAAAGACAAAGGAGAAGCCACAATGAGATGGTAGGAGGGGCGCAATCACAGTAAAATCAAATCCCATAACTGCTGGGTGGGTGACTCACAGACTGGAGAACACTTATACCACAGAAGTCCACCCACGGAGTGAAGGTTCTGAGCCCCACGTCAGGCTTCCCAACCTGGGGGTCCGGCAACGGGAAGAGAAATTCCTAGAGAATCAGACTTTGAAGCCTAGAGGGAATTGATTGCAGGACTTCAACAGGACTGCGGGAAACAGAGACTCCACTCCTGGAGGGCACACACAAAGTAGTGTGCGCATCGGGATCCCGGGGAAGGGGCAATGACCCCAGGGGAGACTGAACCAGACCTACCTGCTAGTGTTGGACAGTCTCCTGCAGAGGCGGGGGGGTGGCTGTGGCTCACTGTGGGGACAAGGACACTGGCAGCAGAAGTTCTGGGAAGTACTCCTTGGTGTGAGCCCTCTCAGAGTCTGTCATTAGCCCCATTAAAAGAGCCCAGGTAGGCTCCAGTGTTGGGTCGCCTCAGGCCGAAACACCAACAGTGAGGGAACCCAGCCCCACCCATCAACAGTCAAGTGGATTAAAGTTTTAGTGAGCTCTGCCCACCAGAGCAACAGTCACCTCTACCCACCACCAGTCCCTCCCATCAGGAAACTTACACAAGCCTCTTAGATAGCCTCATCCACCAGAGGGCAGACAGCAGAAGCAAGAAGACCTACAATCCTGCAGCCTGTGGAACAAAAACCACATTCACAGAAAAACAGACAAGATGAAAAGGCAGAGGGCTATGTACCAGATGAAGGAACAAGATAAAACCCCAGAAAAACAACTAAATGAAGTGCAGATACGCAACCTTCCAGAAAAAGAATTCAGAATAATGACAGTGAAGATGATCCAGGCCCTTGGAAAAAGAATGGAGGCAAAGATCGAGAATATGTAAGAAATGTTTAACAAAGACCTAGAAGAATTAAAGAACAAACACACAGAGATGAACAATACAATAACTGAAATGAAAACTACACTGGAAGGAATCAGTAGCAGAATAACTGAGGCAGAAGAATGGATAAGGGACCTGGAAGACAGAATGGTGGAATTCACTGCTGCAGAACAGAAAAAAGAATGAAAAGAAATAAAGACAGCCTAAGAGACCTCTGGAAAGGAAATAGCCACCCAAGACCAGGAAGCGCAGCAAGTCCCATACAGGATAAACCCAAGGAGAAACAGGCCGAGACACACAGTAATCAAATTGGCAAAAATTAAAGACAAAGGAAAATTACTGAAAGCAGCAAGGGAAAAAACGGCAAATAATATACAAGGGAACTCCCATAAGGTTAACAGCTGATTTCTCAGCAGAAACTCTACAAGCCAAAAGGGAGTGGCATGAAATACTTAAAGTGATGAAAGGGAAGAACCTAAAACCAAGATCACTCTACCTGGCAAGGACCTCATTCAGATTCGATGGAGAAACCAAAAGATTTACAGACAAGCAAAAGCTAAGAGAATTCAGCACCACCAAACCAGCTCGACAACAAATGCTAAAGGAACTTCTCTAACTGGGAAACACAAGAGAAGAAAAGGACCTACAAAAACAAACCCAAAACAATTCAGAAAATGGTCATAGGAACATGCATATCGATAATTACCTTAAACATGAATGGATTAAATGCTCCAACCAAAAGACACAGGCTTGCTGAATGGATACAAAAACAAGACCCATATATATGCTGCCTACAAGAGGCCCATTTCAGACCTAGGGACACATACAGACTGAAAGTGAGGGAATGGAAAAAGATATTCCATGCAAATGGAAATCAAAAGAAAGCTGGTATAGCAATACTCATAAGAGATAAAGTAGTCTTTAAAATAAAGAACAAGAGACAAGGAGGGATACTACATAATGATCAAGGGATCAATCCAGAAGAAGATATAACAATTATAAATATATATGCACCCAACACAGGAGCACCTCAATACATAAGGCAACGTTAACAGCTATAAAAGAGGAAATCGACAGTAATACAATAATAGTGGGGGGCTTTAACACCTCAGTTACATCAATGGGCAGATCATCCAAAATGAAAATAAATAAGGAAACACAAGCTTTAAATGACACAATAGACCAGATAGATTTGATATTTATAGGACATTCCATCCAAAAACAGCAGATTACACTTTCTTCTCAAGTGTGCATGGAACATTCTCCAGGATAGATCACATCTTGGGTCACAAATCAAGCCTCAGTAAATTTAAGAAAATTGAAATCATATCAAGCGTCTTTGTGACCACAGCGCTATGAGATTAGAAATGAATTACAGGGGAAAAAAACGTAAAAAACAAAAACACATGGAGGCTAAACAATACGTTACTAAATAACCAAGAGATCACTGAAAAAATCAAACAGGAAATCAAAAAATACCTAGAGACAAATGACAATGAAAACACGACGATCCAAAACCTATGGGATGCAGCAAAAGCAGTTCTAAGGGGGAAGTTTATAGCTATAAAAGCCTACCTCAAGAAACAAGAAAAATCTCAAGTAAACAATCTAACCTTACACCTAAAGGAACTAGAGAAAGAAGAACAAACAAAACCCAAAGTTAGCAGAAGGAAAGAAATCAGAAAGATCAGAGCAGAAATAAATGAAATAGCAACAAAGAAAACCACAGCAAAGATCAATAAAAGTAAAAGCTGGTTCTTTGAGAAGAGAAACAAAATTGATAAACCATTAGCCAGACTCATCAAGAAAAAGAGGGAGAAGACTCAAATCAGTAAAATTAGAAATGAAAAAGGAGAAGTTACAACAGACACCGCAGAAATACAAAGCATCCTAAGAGACTACTACAAGCAACTCTATGCCAATAAAATGGACAACCTGGAAGAAATGGACAAATTCTTACAAAGGTATAACCTTCCAAGACTGAACCAGGAAGAAATAGAAAATATGAACTGACCAATCACAAGTAATGAAATTGAAACTGTGATTAAAAATCTTCCAACAAACGCAAGTACAGGACCAGATGGCTTCACAGGCGAATTCTGTCAAACATTTAGAGAAGAGCTGACACCCATCCTTCTCAAACTCTTCCAAAAAACTGCAGAGCAAGGAACACTCCCAAACTCATTCTATGAGGCCACCATCACCCTAATACCAAAACCAGACAAAGATACTACAGGAAAAGAAAATTACAGACCAATATCACTGATGAATACAGATGCAACAATCCTCAACAAAATACTAGCAAACAGAGTCCAACAACACATTAAAAGGATCATACACCATGATCAAGTGGGATTTATTCCAGTGATGGAAGGATTTTTCAGTATATGCAAATCAATCAATGTGATATACCATATTAAGAAATTGAAGAAAAAAACCATATCATTTCAGTAGATGCAGAAAAAGCTTTTGACAAAATTCAACACCCATTTATGATAAAAACTCTCCAGAAAGTGGTCATAGAGGGAACCTACCTCAACATAATACAGGCAGTATATGACAAACCGACAGCAAACATAATTCTCAATGGTGAAAAACTGAAAGCAGTTCCTCTAAGATCAGGAACAAGATAAAGATGTCCACTCTCACCACTATTTTTCAACATAGTTTTGGAAGTCCTAGCCACGGCAATCAGAGAAGAAAAAGAAATAAAAGGAATACAAATTGGAAAAGGAGAAGTAAAACTGTCACTGTTTGCAGATGACATGATACTATACATAGAGAATCCTAAAAATGCCACCAGAAAACTACTAGAGCTAATCAATGAATTTGGTAAAGTTACAGGAAACAAAATTAATGCACAGAAATCTCTTGCATTCCTATACACTGCTGATGAAAAATCTGAAAGAGAAATTAAGGAAGCACTCCCATTTACCATTGCAAGAAAAAGAATAAAATACCTAGGAATAAGCCTACCTAGGGAGACAAAAGACCTGTATGCAGAAAACTATAACACACTGATGAAAGCAATTAAGGATGATACCAACAGATCAAGAGATATACCATGTTCGTCGATTGGAAGAATCAATATTGTGAAAGTAACTATTCTACCCAAAGCAATCTACAGTTTCAATGCAATCCCTGTCAAATTACCAATGGCATATTTTACGGAACTAGACAAAAAATCTTAAAATTTGTATGGAGAAACAAAAGACCCCAAACAGCCAAAGAAGTCTTGAGGGAAAAAAGCAGAGCTGGAGGCATCAGACTCCCTGACTTCAGACTATACTACAAAGCTACAGTAATCAAGACAATTTGGTACTGGCACAAAAACAGAAATACAGATCAATGGAACAAGGTAGAAAGCCCAGAGATAAACCCACGCACTTACGGTCAACTAATCTATGACAAAGGAGGCAAGGGTATACAATGGAGAAAAGACAGTCTCTTCAATAAGTGGTGCTGGGAAAACTGGACTGCTACATGTAAAAGAATGAAATTAGAACGCTCCCTAACACCATACCCAAAAATAAACTCAAAATGTATTCGAGACCTAAATGTATGACCGGACACTATAAAACTCTTAGAGGAAAACATAGGAAGAACACTCTTTGACATAAATCACAGCAAGATTTTTTGATCCACCTCCTAGAGTAATGGAAATAAAAACAAAAATAAACAAATGGGACCTAATGAAACTTCAAAGCTTTTGCACAGCAAAGGGAACCATAAACAGGATGAAAAGACAACCCTCAGAATGGGAGAAAATATTTTCAAACAAATCAATGCACAAAGGATTAATCTCCAAAGTATATAAACAGCTCATGCAGTTCAATATTAAAGAAACAAACAATCCAACCCAAAAATGGGCAGAAGACCTAAATAGACATTTCTCCAAAGAAGACATACAGATGGCCGAGAAGCACATGAAAAGCTGCTCAACATCACTCATTATTAGAGAAATGCAAAACAAAACTACAATGAGGTATCACCTCACACCAGTCAGGATGAGCATCATCAGAAAATCTACAAACAACAAATGCTGGAGAGGGTGTGGAGAAAAGGGAACCCTCTTGCACTGTTGGTGGGAATGTAAATTGATACAGCCACTGTGGATAACAGTATGGAGGTTCTTTAAAAAAGTAAAAACAGAATTACCATATGATCCAGCAATCCCACTACTGGGCATACACCGTGAGAAAACCATAATTCAAAAAGAGTCATGTACCACAATGTTCACTGCAGCACTATTTACAATAGCCAGGTCATGGAAGCAACCTAAATGCCCTTTGACAGACAAATGGATAAGGAAGATGTGGTACATATATACAATGGAATATTACTCAGCCATAGAAAGGAACGAAACTGAGTCATTTGTTGAGATGTGGATGGATCTAGAGACTGTCATACAGACTGAGGTAAGTCAGAAAGAGAAAAACAAATATCGTATATTAACGCATGTATGTGGAACCTCGAAAAATGGGACAAATGAACCGGTTTGCAGGGCAGAAGCTGAGCCACAGATGTAGAGAACATATAGACACCAAGAGGGGAAAGCTGTGGTGGGGTGGGGATGGTGGCATGATGAATTGGGCGATTGGGATTGACATGTATACACTGATGTGTATAAAACTGATGACTAATAAGAATCTGCTGTATAAAAGAATAAATAAAATTAAATTAAATATTTAAAAAACAAACTAATACTAAATTTTTGGCGGGTCATTTGTATGGAAATATGTTAATATAAATGTTTCAGATATTACATGAAATTTCAAAAAGTCTTATATGTTCTGGTATAATGTTATAAGTCATAATTCTAGTTTTTATTTTAAAATGCATATCTCAGAAATACCTAAAAAAAGAAAAAACTCCTTGAGGAAAACATAGGCAGAACACTCCATGACATAAATCACAGCAAGATCCTTTTTGACCCACCTCCTAGAGAAATAGAAATTAAAACAAAAATAAACAAATAGGACCTAATGAAACTTAAAAGCTTTTGCACAGCAAAGGAACCCATAAACAAAACGAAAAGACAACCCACAGAGTGGGAGAAAATATTTGCAAATGATGTGCCTGACAAGGGATTAGCCTCCAAACATTACAAACTGCACATGAGGTTTAATATCATCAAAACAAACAATCCAATCAAAAAATGGGCAGAAGACCTAAATAGACATTTCTCCAAAGAAGACATACCATTGGCCAAGAGGCACATGAAAAGTTGTTCAACATCATTAATTATTAGAGAAATGCAAAACAAAAGTACAATGAGGTATCACCTCACACCAGTCAAAACCGCTATCATCAAAAAATCCACAAACAATGAATACTGGAGAGGGTGTGGAGAGAAGGGAACCTTCCTAAACTGTTGGTGGGAATGTAAATTGGAACAGCCACTATGGAGAAGAGTGTGGAGTCTCCTTAAAAAACTAAAAATAGAGCTACTATATAACCCTGGAATCCCACTCCTAGGCATATATCCAGAGAAAAACATGATCCAAAAGGATACATACACACCAATGTTCATTGCAGCACTGTTTACGATAACGGAGACATGGAAGCAACCTAAATGTCCATCAACAGAGGAATGAATAAAGAAGATGTGGTACCTATATACAATGGAATATTACTCAGCCATTAAAAAGAATGAAATAATGCCATGTGCAGCAACATGGATGGACCTAGAGATTGTCATACTGAGTGAAGTAAGTCAGGCAAAGAGAAATATCATATGATATCCCTTGTGTGGAATCTAAAAAGAAATGATACAAATGACTTATTTACAAAACAGAAACAGACTCACAGACTTAGAGAATCAACTTATGGTTACCGGGGGGGGAAGGGTGGGGGGGAAGGGATAGTTAGGGAGTTTGGGATTGACATGTACACACTGCCATATTTAAAATGGATAACTAACAAGGACCTACTTTATTGCACAGGGAACTCTTCTCAATGTTATGTGGCAGCCTGGATGGGAGGGGAGTTTGGGGGAGAATGGATACAGGTATATGTATGCCTGAGCCGCTTTGCTGTGCACCTGAAACTATCACAACATTGTTAATCAGCTATACTCCAATATAAAATAAAAAGTTTAAAAAAAAAAGAGAAAGAAATGCTAGAAATAAAAACATACTGTAACAGAAATGAAGAATTCCTTTGATGGACTCGTTAGTAGACTGGACACGCTGAGGAAAGAATGAGTCAGCTTAAAAATAAGTCAATAGAAACTTCCCAAACTAAAAATCCCAATGAAAAAAAAGGCTTAAAAAAAAAAAAAGAACAGAACTGTGGAATAATTACAAAAGATGTGATATATGTGTAATGGAAATATACCAAGAGGAGAAGAAAAAAAGACAAGATATATTTAAAGGAATAATGACTGAGAATTTTCCAAAATTAATATCAGACACCAAAACACAGATCTAGGAAGCCCAGAGAGTACTAGGCAAAAACCTACACCAAGGCATATCATATTCAAATGTCAGAAAAGAAAATATATTGAAAGAAGTGAGAGGAAAATAAGGCTTACCTAGAGGAGAGAAAAGGTAAGAATAACACCAGACTTACCTTCAGATGCCATGCAAGCAAGAAGAGAGTGCAGTGAAATATTTAAAGAATAAAAAACCACCAAAGTAGAATTCTGTATCCAGAGAAATTCTCCTTTAAAAGTAAAGGACAACTAAAAAGTGAGGGAATGTGTCACTGGTAGATCTGTCTTGAAAAAACAATGTCAAAATAAGTTCTTCAGAGAGAAGAAAGATAAAACTCATATCTACATAAAGAAAGGAAGAGCATTAAACAAGGAATAAGTAAAGGTAAACTAAAAACTTTAATTTTTCTTATTTTTAATTGGCACAAAAAAGAGTTTGTTTAAAAAATAATAGCAACAATGTATTCAGTTATTATACCTTTTGGATAAATGAAATGAATGACAGCAATGATATAATGGACAGGAAAGAGAAATCAGGGATACTTTATTATCAGATACACTACCCATGTAGTGGTATAGTGTCATTTGAAAGTGCAATTGGATTAGATGTAGATGTATATTGAAAACTTTAGAACCACCATAAAAAGGAAAAAAGAGAAGTGTAATCGATATGCTGAAAAAGAAGAGAAAGTGGAATCATATAAAATGTTCAATTAAAATCACAATAGCACACAAAAAATAAAAGATAGAAACAAAGAACAAGGGCAACAAAGAGAAAACAGTAACAAATGTGGTAAATATAAATCCAATAACACATTAAATGCCAATGGCTAAACACATCAATTAAGAGACAGAGACTGTCAGGTGTCAAGGTGGACAAAAAAATGAGATGTGACACAATGAATTATATGCTGTCTAGAAGAAAACACACTTTAAATATAAAGAAACATAGATTCAGAATAAAGAGATACAGAAAGATATACCATGTTTGTTAACATTAATCAGAAGTAATGTGGGACATAAAAAACAAACAAATAAAATAAATAAATAAAACAGACATGTAGACTGAGAAAAAAGTAGTGGTTACTAGAGGGGAAGGGGTGAAAGGGAGGGTAAAGTGGGTTAAGGGGATCAACTCTATGGTGATGGATGGGAACTAAACTTTTGATGGTGAACATGCTATAGCATATACAGAAGTAGAAATATGATGTACACATGAAACTTATATAATGTTATAAACCAATGTTACCTCAAAAAATAAATTAAAAAAAAGAAAGCTGATATTTCTAACATAGCCAAATTCAGAGCAAAGAAAATTACCAAGGATAAAGACGATCTTTATATAATGATGAAGGGATCAATTTGCTAAGAGAATAATCCTTAAGGTATATGCCCCTAACAACAGAGAATTAAAATTTGTGAGACAAAATTGATAGAATTGCATGGAGAAATAGATGAATCCACTATTAAAGCTGGAGACTTCAACATTATACTAACTGACAGATTGAGCAGGCAGAAAAGTAGTGAGGACATATTTGAACCACCACCCATCAGCTGGATGTAAATGACATTTATAAATGACTACTTCACCCAACAGCACTTTCTCCCAAGTTCACATGGAACATTCGCCAAGATAGACCACATTCTGAGCCATAAAATACAACTTAACAAATTTAAAAGAATATAAATCATACAATATCTGCTCTCAGACCACAGTGGAATTAAACTAGAAATCAACCAAAGAAAAATAGCTGGAAGGTCCCCAACTACTTGGAGATTAAACAGTGCACTCCTATATAACACATGGGTCAGAGGAGAAATCTCAAGAGAAAAAAAAACTGAACTACATGAACGTAAAGATACAACTTATCAAAATTTGTCAAATGCAGAAAAAGCAGTAAAGGAAAATTTATAACACTGAATTCATATGCTAGAAAAGAAGAAAGATCTAAAAATCCACAATCTAAGCTTCTACCTTAAGAAACTAAGAGAAGAAAAGCAAATTAAATACAAAGTAAGCAGAAGGAAAGAAACCATAAAAATTAGAGCAGAAATCAATGAAATCCAAAACAGGAAGTTAATAGAGAAAAACTAAAAGCTGGTTCTTTGAAAAGAACAATAAAATTGAAAAGCATCTAGCTAGATTAACTAAGAAAAAAAGAGAGAAGATACAGTTTTCCAAAACAGACAGAGGACGTAGCTACTGATTCCAGTTATAATAAACAGATAATAAAGGAATATTATAAAAAATTTATTATCCACGAATTTGATAACTTAGATAAAAAAGGGTCAGTTACTTTAGAGACACAATCTACCAAATTTCATACAAAGAAAAATAGATCGTATGAATAAGCCTATGTATATTAAAGAAATTGAGTCAATTATTAATAACCAAAAACAGAAAAGAAAGCGGAAAACACCAGGCTCTGATGTATTCACTAGTGAATTCTACCAAACATTTAAGGAAGAAATTTTACCAATTCTCTGCAATCTCTTACAGAAAATAGAAGCTGAGGGAGTATTTCCTAACTCATTCTATAAGGCCAGCAATATCCTAATAACAAAACTGGACAAACATTACAAGAAAGGAAAACAACAGACTAACATCTCTCAGGAGCATAGATGCAAAAATCCTCTACAAAATAATAGCAAATCAAATCTAACAATGTATGAAAAGAACTATGCATCATGACCAAGTGGAATTTATTCCAAGTATGCAGGGTTTGTTCAACTTTTGAAAATCAAATATAATCCATCATATTAACAGGCTGAAGAAAAAAAATTATATGATGATATTAAGAGATGTGAAAAAGCATTTAACAAAAATGTAACACTCATTTTTGATAAAAACTGTCAGGAAACCATGGATAGAGGGGATCTTCCTCAACTTGTTAGAGAACATCTGCAAAAAATCTACAGCTAACATCATACTCAATGGTGATAAACTAAAAGCCTTCCCTCTCAGATCAGCAACAAGACGAGAATGTCCCATCTCACCCCTCCTCTTCAACATATTCTGGAAGCCCTAAATAAATCAATAAGAAAATAAAAGGAAATGAAAGTAAACAGATTGTGAAGAAAGAAATTAAACTGAGTTATTTGTGGATGGTGTGACTGCCTATGTAGAAAATCCCAAAGAATCAATGAGAAAGCTCCTAGAGTTGATAAGTGACTATAATAAAGTTTAAGTACAAGGTTAATATACAAAAGTCAACTGCTTTCCTATATACCAGCAATGAACAATTAGACTTTGAAATTTAAAATACTATACCATTTACATTAGCATCTCCAAAAATGAAATATTTAAGCATAAATCTTATAAAATATGTACAAGATTGATATGAGGAAAACTATAAAACTCTGATGGAAAAAAATCAAAAGAAGTGAATAAATGGAGATTCTCCATGTATGTGGATATGAAGATTCAACATTGCTAAGATTTCAGGTCTTCCCAACTTGATCTACTGATCCAACACAATCAATACTTGAATCATACTATGTATGATTTAAATTTCTGTAAATTTATTGAGATATTTTTATGGCTCAGAATATAGCCTATCTTGGTGAATGTTGCAAGTGTACTTGAAATTAATGTGTATTTAGTTGCTGATGTTGTTTAAAGTGTTCCTGAAATGTCAATTAGGTCAAGTTGGTTGATAGTTAAAGTTGATATTGATAGTTACTTTAAGGTCTTCCACATTCTCACTGATTTTTTTTTCTATTTTATTGATTATTCAGAGATGGATTTTGATGTCTCTAATGACAATTGTGGATTTGTCTAGTTCTCTCTTAAGTTTGATCAGTTTTTGTTTTGTGAAGAAGCCCTCTTGTTAGGTACAAACTTATTTAGTATTGCCATGTTTTCTTAGTTATTTGACCACTTCATCGGTATTTAGTGTCTTTCTTTATTCCTGGTAATATTCCTTGTTATGAATTGTAATTTGTATTATATTAGTATAACTACATCTTTTAAAATTAATCTTCACATAGTACATCTTTTATCAGATATTTACTTTTAATATGTGTACACTTTTATACTTAAAGTAATTTTCTCTTAGACTTCTTACAGTTGGGTCTTGAATTTTATCCAATTTGACAAGCTCAGCCTTTTAACTGTGTGGTTGGATAATTTATAATTTATTATTGATATAGTTGGATGCAAGTCTATAATTTTGAAATTGTTTTCTTGCAGTCCTTTGTTTCTTTTATTTCTCTTTCTCCTTTTCTGTCTTCTTTTTTCTTAAATATTTTTTATTATTCCATTTTATCTCTACTCTTGGCTCACTATTTGTACCTATTTTAAGTCAACAGTTGCTATAGGTTTTATGATATTCATCATCTACAGGCTTTCTACATGTCTAGTTAAAAAAAAAAAAAAAAACCTTAAAATTCCCAACTTATCACTACCATCTTTTGAATTAATGTTTTCATACTTTCATATTTTTCCTATTTTTGCTACTGTGGCAGCATTATTTCCATTATATCTATCATTGTAGCAACTATGTTGATAATTAATTTATTAGCATTTATTGAACATCTACTATGTGCCAGATACTTTGCTAACTTACCTGAATCATGCCTTTTAGTACACATAACTCTGTGTGGTAGGTACCATTATTACCTCCATTTGATAGCTCATGGAATTGAGGCATAGAGAAAGTAAGTGACTTACCCAAAATTAAACATCCTTGTGGTATTTGAAGTCAACCAGTCCATCACCAGAGTTTCAATCTATAAATTATGGTTGCTGGCACATAGTTAATTTATTAAATGGTAAAAATTTCTAGTATTTAGTTTGTCTTCTAAAATTCCCTATTGGGAAAAATTTTGTTTGCGAACAGCAACTTATACATTTCCTCTTATTCACTAACTAGCTAATATTTTTGTTTCATATCTTATTGCATTTGTCAGTACCTCCAGAAAAATTAAATAATTATAAAGATAAGTGCATATTTTATACTTGATTTCAAAGTGAATGCTCCTATGTTCTTATGTTTAGTTTATTAGGATTTTTTAACAGTAACCGGTGAGTATATTTTATTGAATTTTTGATAAACTTTTCTGATTTCTCCTTTTCTCTGTGTTATAAAACTATTATAATCACATATTGCATTATTAGGGAAACCAACAAAAATTTCTAAAGAGAAGGAAAATTATTAGGGACAAATAAAATCAACATTTCTAACTCAGTGAAAAAAATTAATATTCACTTATGAATAGAATAGCATGTGACTTTAACATTCATTCCAGTAGAGAATTCAATCAATAATAACATTCAATAAATTTTTACTGACTACCTAAATGGACTAGAGGATTTGCACAGTTCAAAATGACTAACATTATCTTCCATATGCCAAATGCCAAAAAGACAGAATTTTACCCACCATTCAAATGGTGGCATTATATTGATGCAATCTATTCTATAACCAAATCCAAAAATTGATTTGATAATTTTAGTGAAGTACAGGGCTGAGTCCAGAACATAATGTCATGAAATACATTTTAACTTCTTGTTTGTAATTCAGCCAATGTATTACCATGTGGCATGTAATCCATCAAAAAGGTTAAAGGGCAGATTCTTAGAATACAAATATCTGCGTGATGACAGAAGCTCTATGGGTTAGGAAAGCTCAGGTGCAACTTCTTACACAGTAAAGGAATCTCCATGATCTTGTCTTCAAAATATCCATCAATATGAGAAGACCTTTTGTATAGTATCAGTAAGAATGAATGGATGTTAGAATATACTTAAATTGATAACTAAGCAAATGATAGCACTTCATGAATTTCTTCTTCTCTGTCTGACTCAAGGAAAATCAAAAGAATTGGGCATATTGAACACATTTTAATATACATATATTCTCTAATTGCATCATGTACTCATCTCTCTATCAAGATTGGTGGCTTCCTGAAGGGCAGTTATATACCTATATCTGTATCTACCTCTATCTATATACATGAACACACACACATACACACACAGATACAAGTACACATATATGTATCTTTTCTAATAATTACATGGTTGAAAATTAATGGCACAACCCCAAATATAAAGTAGGACTACACAGATAGATCACAAACCAAATTTCTGGACAAATTTTCTAGTTATCCTCTAGGGCTGCACTATCCAATATCATAGCTACTTGCCATAAGTGGCCATTTAAATCATATTTAATTTAATTAAAATTAAATAAAATTTAACGACCTAAGTGTCCATCAACAGTTGAATGGATAAAGAAGGTGTGGTATATATACACAATGGAATACTGCTAAGCCATTAAAAAAATTTTGCCATTTGAAGCAACATGAATGGACTTGGAGGGTGTTACGCTAAGTGAAATAAGTTAGACAAAGAACGACAAATACTATATGATATCACTTATATGTGGAATCTAAAATATACAAAAACTAGTGAATATAACAAAAAAGAAGCTCACAGATCTACAGAACGAACTAGTGGTTACCGGTGGGGAGAAGGAAGAAGGGGGCAATAAAAGGAAAGGGGATTAAAAGGTACAAACTATTAGGCATAAAATAAGCTACAAGGATATATTGTACAGCACGGGGAATAGAGTCAAAATTTTATAATAACTATAAATGTAGTATAACCTTTAAAAATTGTGCATCACTATATCGTATACCTGTAACTTAAATAAATAATGTTGTATAGAAACTATACTTCAAGTAAAATGTAAAATTCATTTCCTTATTCACACTAGCCACATTTCAAGTGCCCAATAGCACATATAACTAGTGGCTAACATACTGTACAGCACACACATAGAACACTTTTCTCATCACAGAAAGTTCTGTGGGACAGCACTGCTCTAAGGGTTACAGGTAGTCCTCCTTCATCACTCAGCAGGAGGAACTCCTACAAGTGTTACAGCCTTTCAAATTCTTCTTCACACAGCTTTGACCATGGAGACTACTATGCGTAGAGGGCCTTCAGCCATAGCACAATGGATTTTTCACAATAGTAGATGAAAAGTGTTAAAGCAATAATTCCCTCGAGCCACTTCTCAACTATGACTCCCAGAGGAGGGTTCGGTGATGCAAAAGTGGAAAGTGCATGGTGCTACAAAGATGCAAGATCAATTTTTTCATTTGCGTCTCAAATATGCAGTAACTCTTCTTATCAAAAGGAGTTTAAAGCTGCAGACAGTCACGAGAGCAAGGCGAACACATACTGGGCAGAAAAATGCAGTTGCCAAAGAGAACAAGAGCTGAAACTTCACACAACTATAGCCAGCATCACGCAGAGGTTATAAGAAAGAAGCAAAAGTATACATAGTCACAGATTAAATAAGACTCAGTAGTTGAAAACAAGACTTTTAGCAAATGCATAGGCAAGACATATATACATATGATTTACTAATAAAGCCCTAGAGAAAGAAGTGGTAACAGAAAAGCAGATGGTATCTCTTCGAACAAAAAGCACATAGGATACAATAAAAAGATTCAGCAGGATTTTTAAGCTATGTGGCTTCAGGTTTATCACCTTTTTCTTATAAGTTGGCAAGTTGATGTTGAAAACAAATACATATCTATTATGCTTTTTTATTTATAGAGGGATATGATATTTGTAAGGCTTTAACTTTGTGGATTGGGTTCTGTCATTTTCAAAGTATTTCTTTTTTTAATCTTCAAACACTCCTTAGTTAAGGAATATCTAATTATTATTATCTTTAAAAGACTGCATTGAATGTAATCTGTCTACAAGAGTCAAAATTCATTTTCTAGAGGAGAGAAACCAAGCCAAAGCCTTTCCTTCCTTTATAGAATTCTGGTGAGGCTTATTTCTATGTTTGTGTATATGCATGTGTATGTGCGTGTGTGTGTGTGTGTGTGTGTGTGTGTGTTATACCCTACAATCATAGATTTCTCTACAGTGTCAAGACATCACCCACCTTTGCTTTAGCGGAACTGGGAAGCAGGTCAAACTTTCAGGAAGTGACTATAAATCTCCTGAGATTTTTTTTTAGCAGCTATGAGAATTACCATTATACATAGGTTCTTTCTCACAATGTAAGTCATTAAAAAGTATGTCAGACAATGTCATCCCTTATTATGCTCAAGAAAACATTGAAATCCCCTTGCTTATTCCTTGCATGTGATCATACCATAGTAGAATGCAGCAGATAAAAGAACAAAAACATCAAAGCAGGCAAGCGACATTCACCTCCATCAACTGAAAAATCATTTGAAGCTGTTATTTATCACATGTGACGATAGTAACACCAATTCCAGTATAACAGTAACTTCAAAATATGAATAAGGTAAGAACTTAAATGTTAGGTGCACAAATTTGTACATTTCATTCACATTAAACTTTCTGACAGTTATCAAATAAACCCGAGAATGAGGTTTAGTGCCATTCAATGCCCTTTCAGGTAGGTAAGATTTAATATCAGTGCAAATTTTATTCCTTCCTATACACTGTCCTCTGCAGCTGTTTTCTTGGCACTGACCTGTTCCTCCTTCTGAGGTTAGGCAGTATGATTTAAAGCATGGCTCTTTCCTCATTCCCTACAGTAATTAGCCTGCCTTGCTCAAGAAAGTTGCTTGCCAAGGAGCATTTTAATTGGGCACTAGTTTCTGTAATTAACTAAAAGTCAAAGTTGGTGGCCTTAAAGTTTTGTGCTGAAACATCCAGGTGACCCAGTATCACTGGCCTTAGGTCTGGCTGGATATTTTAGCTTCTTTTAATAGCCGTTGAATGAAATTAGTTCTCTAGAATGAGAAGTATTATCTATTATCGTAGAGTCGTCAAAGTCTGTATAAAGTGTCCACACAAATCTCCCAGTTATTATGAAAACCTACAGAGTGATTCTGGATTCCAGACTCTTATTACATTAGAGTTTTACAGGGTGTTGTTACTTATTCTGACAGGGTTTGTTTTTTCCCTAAACGCTGAGGCTTTTTCACCAAAAGCTTATACAAGTGAATGGGTATTTCTATGAATGAGTCTAATTTATTAATAGTGGCAGCAACACCTTTAAAACATCTATCTGCATGTATTTTATTAGGGGCAATACACGTAGGATATTTGATGTGGGAGAATTACAATTACAAAATTGTAGCAATTTACAACCTAAGAAGACATATCTTATGCAATGTCAGTTAAGAAAATGCAGATTTTTATTTGTCTACAACCAGCTGTATTCTAAGTTGACATGATTCCCTCTTTGAGGCCTTTCTGTATTTAAGACTTCAGAAAGAGGCTGCATCCTGAGCTATTATACAATAGTGGAGAAAATGTATTGACCTTGGAGCTAAACAGAACTAGGCTGAACACAACTACCACTTCGTGACTGTGTGACGTTGAGAAAGTATCTTAACTTTGCTGATCCCTATTCCTTATCTGTAAACTAGCAATACATAATTCTACCTCACAGTTTGTAAACAGAAAGGGGACCATATGTGCATCATGACTGAAACAGATCATGGCCTCTAGTAAACAGTCAATATATGGTTGTCCTTATTACTCTTTTAAAGTAGCAATAAACAAACATACACACACACAGAACTCCTTTTCTAAAAGTTCTGTCTGGCAACACCTCTGAACTCCTCTAGACACAAAGCAGCATTCTGCTGGCCTTGCTCATACTGAGTGGTACACACCGAGTATATTTAATAAATATTTGCAAAGATCTGCTTGCAGATTTAAATATGGAACTCCCTTTTTGAAGTCAAAGAGAATTCTTCAGGTGAGCAAGATTTAAAAAAAAAAAGTTTTTAGCCATTATCTTCTACAATCCTCACATTTCTATGCTATGTCTTCATGTAAATAGTAGGATCCATAATATGTAATAACATTCTTTTAACATGGCCTTAGCATGGTTACCTAAATCTATCAGATCTGTTATTTTGTAAAGGACACAAAATGCACATGCAAGCATGCATGCAGACATATATTCATGGATCAAACTTCCCAATGATTTTATCTTTAATTTATGGTAGAGAGTTTTGTCCTATTTTTCTCTTTTCCCATTATATACAAAAGAGGGCTTGCATTACAAGGCCTATCTCATTCTCTTAAATGCACTGAAATTAACATTTTTATTTCCTTAGCATTGTTTTTTTACATTAGATAATCCTCCCACATCAGAACTTAGAACAGGGGAATCCTCCTATAATGCATTTGGAATAGGATTCACTTCACAGAATGAATTCAACCTGAGCACAAAGCTAATTTTTATCTGAGCCAGCTCCTTTGCAAGCAAAATGGGACTATAGGATGAGATAAGGAATGTTAGTTCTTTATCACTCATGTAACAAATCTCTGAATAATACAGAAGGGCATGTTAGTTATTTCTAGTGACAATATTAGGATGGTAATGAGAAAAGAAAATCATTATATATTCATTCTCCTGATGGGTATTACAATAAGATTGGGGACAGACAAAAAACTTAATCAATTATACTTGGCCAAAAGGGAAATAAGAATGGTAAGAACAGTCTTGGAAACAGGAACAAAAAAAATCCACTGTGCTGGAACAAGTTCAATTCCTGTCCACTTCTGGAGACTCTTAACAAGCTCTTATCGGAATCTACTTAAATTCCTGTTCCCTACTCTCAAAGAGTGTTCTATCGATTGCCACCTCATTGAAAAGTACCTCTACTAGTTATCCTCCCTTAACCTGCCCTGCAATACAACCACAGGGCACAGGTTCCCTCAACCTCCTGGACTACCTGTTGGATCAACAGTCCCAGGCTTAAAGCAAAGGAAATGGCCTGTGGTGGGAAAGGAAGGATTTCTAAGTGTGAAACAATAGCCCGGGTCACCTAATAATCATCATTTCAGGAAATTCAACATGTGGTATTCCTAATTATAATGAGAGAAAATATTTGGTGAATTAGATTGCTTTTAGTGGAGAACTAGGTGTTTAGCCTTTCCAGCAATAGTGCAACTATCAAAGAATGCAAAGTTAGAGTTAAAGGCTTATGTTTGTTTGTTTGTTTAAAATATTGAGCTAATGACTTATTTCTGATGGTTTTAGGAATTCTGAGAGTGTTATTTTACCTGGACTAATAGAAAGTCTTTCTTTATGAACTCTCTGAATGGTGTTTTGAGTTTTACAACATTTAACATATGTTCTTAAATTTTTATAATTTTTATTTTTTGTCCTTTTTAACTGACCTTTGTAAATTAGGGGATAGGAGAATGACACAATAAACAAAAACAATTCTGTGAATATAGCCCATGCCTCTGAGAAATGTTCAAAATTAAACTTCTTAAGAGGAAAAACAAAAGAATTAACATCACTAAAAAAAGAAAATAACCATAACAATGAAAGACCTATGACACTGGCTTGAGAAAGCCAGGTCTCTATTTTGGCCAGAAAGAGAAACAAAAAGGAATGGAAGGATTTTAGTTAAAATTTAGATTTGTCTGGGTTCTGTCTTTTATTGTTACTGTCCACTAAGAATAAGAGTTGTGTTTGTGACACAAGATGGCTTGCAATTTCCCAGAGCCCTTATGGACAGTTATGGAAGTGATATTTCCTTCTCTTTTTATGAAGACAGTGCTGGGTTGAGAAGACACTGACATCAAGGACCACAGGAACTGAAGGTTAGTAAAGTGAGGTCTCCAGACCAATGGCATCAACATCTCCAGGGAACTTGTCATAAATGCTATTGAATCAGAAGCTCTGGGGTAGAGCCCAACAGTCAGGTTTAGCAAGCCCTCCAGGTGCCTCTGATGCCTGCCAAAGGTTGAGAACCACTGATCTAAACCACTCTGAGAGATTCAGGACAAGGAACAGGAAAAGAGGTAAAATCACCAGCTCACAGCCATGTTAGCTGTACTCTTGAGCTCTTGTCTAAATGTTACCGAGTTCAACCTCGTACTGCTTGCCACACAACAGGCCAACAGATTGAGGGATGAGGTGTTGGGGCAAAGAACTGCGACTTTATTTGGAAAGCCAGAAGACCGAGAAGATGGTGGACAAATGTCCCAAAGAACCATCTTACTCAAGTTAGAATTCAGGCTTCTTTTATACTAAAAGGGGAGGGGGGTGGCTGGTTGTTACAGACTTCCTGGTGCCGGAATCCTTTGTTCTCACAACTGTCCATGTAGGTCACTATGTTTCTGTAAACCTCCAACAAGGCAAATATTATTCTCTGTTCTGCAACTTCGTATCTCTATATGAATTGAAAAGTGTGTACCTTTAAAGATCGGAGTCTTGAGAATGGGTTACCATGTATATTTCAGGTTATAGGCCAGCATGACTAAGCACAGGCAACAAAGCACAAACGTTAAAGCTTAAAAGAATAGATTCAATATGGAGTCAGGTTTGTTTTTCTCTGCTACATAAATCATAATGCAATATCATAAAAATGAATGCATCATGAGTACCAGTTTGTGGTATTCTTGAAAGAAATCTGAGCTTATCAAAGGAAACAAATATTTTAAAGGTTTGATAATTTAGTAATTATAATTCACATAGTTTGATGTAAAAATACATAATATTGCTGGATGGGTTTTCACATAAGAAGTACGCTTAGCAGCTTAATTTAAAAAACACTTATGAATTGGGATTCCTTTACATTGATGCAAGATATAAAACTGAGTCATAACTCAATTTTTAAAATATCTATCTGTACTTATAACTATGAGGTTGTGTGACATGTCATTAAAATAACACATACTGCTTCTATAAGTAAACTTACATTACAACAGTCAAGGAATGAATGAACCAGGCATCACAACTTTGCACTTTATTCCATTTGAAGGAGTCACTGCTTTTAGTGATAACTGGAACTACACCCTGGGGCTAAATAAAAGCAATATGGACCTGGAACTTCTTATAGTCAAAGTAAAGATGCTTTCAAATATATCCATCCAAGAGTTCACCTCAAAGTCTACTTCAAAGCCTAGTCATGGTATATCCTCAAATGCTTAAATAGATGATGTATTGTCCATGGTAACACAGTAAATTAAGAGCCCTAAATCTGGGATCTGTACAAACAAGGGCATAGGTAACATCAAGTATGTACATGAGTTTCCACTAGTGTTTATGGGGAAATGTTACATAGTTACTGAAGTATTTATTTTTCAAATTATGTATATTCCAAATTTCAGTTATAATCAACACCCAAGTTATCTGTCACAAAATGTAGAAAGGTCTATAGAAGATAGATTTAGAATAATTGTCTTAGTCTGTTCAGGCTCCTATAACGTAATGTCATACACAGTGGCTTATAAACAGCAGAAAATGATCTCTCACAATTCTGGAAACTGGGAAATTCAGGATCAGGGCACTGGCAAATTCAGAGTCTGGTGAGAGCTTGCTCCCTCATAGATGATGCTTTCTCCCAGAGTCTTCTCATGGTAGAAGGAACAAGGGAGCTTTCTTAGCACTAATTCCCTTGCATAATTACTTCCCAAAGGCTCCATCTCCCAATACCATCACCTTAGGGGTTAGGATTGCAATATATAATTTTGGAGGGACACAAACGTTCAGACCATAGTAATAATGCTTTAAGAAATCTACTGTTTGTATTCTTTTCAAATGGAACAGTAATTAAAGTACTGTTGAGAATGGTAGTATGTGGCACCGAAAGAGAGAAAACATGTTAGGTCATATGTATACTACACATATCTTACAAGTTTTTCACTACGTAAAAGGTAAAATTATGTAGTTATATATACCTGGGATTATTTTGTTTGTTATATTTTACTGGGAAACAGTACACTATCAAGTCAATCTAATTAGGCTAAGTATGACATGGGCAAGAAGACAATGATTTGGGCTGAAAGGTACTTAGTCACACAAGCATGACATAAAGGAAGAAAAAAAATATTAGCACACTGCAACCATTAGAGAGAATGAGGAACTGCAGGGGAGTTTTTAAACGTGTGCAGAACACAAGACTGAAGCCATATGGAAAAGCATTTGTGGATAAAAGCATGCAAAACCAACAAGTTCTCAGTTATATTCTTCACCAGTTATATCTTCACCATAAACATACCGTCTGCCTTAACAACTGCTCTCTTCATTGCACTCATGCTCCTTTTTGACAGCAGAGAGGTTTGACCCTAAGAGTATAAGATAAGGGGATGCAAGACTCTATCTACAGATTCATCATTTTAGATATGAGTGGATATAAATTCCTTTCTATCAGGAATTTTTCAGTGAAAGAAAGCATTTCTTAAAATAAAGGGCCAGTAATTTCAGAACCTCCTCCACTGAGAAGACCACTCATTTATGAATCAATTACCAGATCTACTTTAATTGAAATTATCCTGATCTATTTCCAATAGACTGGGAAAATGATAGGTTTGTTAGAATAGAGTTCTCCCAAACAATTAAAAAAATTTTTTTCGACGTATGTTAAGATTATTAGGGAAAAGAAAAATGTAGACTCAACTCTTCTGGGAAACCTAGCAATCGAATGGACAGGAAGACTTGACAGGAATAACAGGAGGCTGTTCTTTGAAGTTGTATTTGGCAAAGCTTCGAGACTGGCAAGTAGCTAAGAGACATCTTCTCTCTTTTGTTGAAATCTTGGGACCAGATGTACTTGAGAATTTAGATAACTTTTTAGATAAAGAATGTTTATGGCACAGTTGCTTTATAATATATAACTATACACAGATGGGTCTGAGGTAGCATCCTGTAATCAAACACATTAACATTTCTGTAGTGATATGTGACTTTAGAGTCACATTAAGTTATATAAATATGAACTCTAAATAGCCTCATGTCACCTCAGGACAGGTTCTGCCTCCAAATAAGATGTCTCAAGCTTATGAAAAAAGACTCAAATTTTGGAGACTTTGGGAATTTGGAATAACAGCTAAGGACTGTCAACCGTAAGAACAAAAATTACTGTTATTATTTACTACAATTACTATTGTTAATATCACTTCATTTACTGCTTATTATGTGGCAGGCAAAAAATAAATAGTTTATTAAATGCTTTCTAAATCCTCTCGACAGTATTTTAGATGCATAATAAAACCTCATTTTCAGAAATTAAGAGTTGGGCACCCAGTAAGAAGCAGAGTCAAGATTCTATTCTATGAATGTTCAACTCAAAATCCATACTTTTTTCTACTAATATATATACTACATATATATATTTTATATTAAATATTAAAATATTTAACATAACTTTTAAAAATATGTGTATTAAAATATTTAATATAAATATTTAAAATAATTGTGTTAAATATTTTATATTAAAATATTCTATTTATATAATATATAAAACATTTATATATATATATATATATATATATAAAACTTTCCATTACTTTCTTCCTTTTATTGAACACATATTTACTGAATGCCTTCTATGTGCCAAACATATTTTTTTTTTGACACTGGAGAGACAATGGGAAACAAAACAAATGTTCATAGAACCTATATTCTAATGGGGGAGGGACAAATAAAAATAGATTTTAAAAACTATAAACTATAGTAGTAAAAATAATATAGGATAAGGAAATAATAAGTAATGCTGTGGAGAGACAGACATATTTGCTATCGGGTGGTAAGAAAGGGCCTCCCTAAGGCCTTTGATCTGAGATGTGAGTGAATTGAGGGAAGTGTGGTAACTGCGGAAGAGCATTCCAGGCAGAGGGAAGAGGAAATGCAAATGACCTGAGGTGTAGGGTTGCAAGATAAAATACCAGTATGCTCCCTGTGATGCCACTGTGTCCCTGTGTGTTGCCAGTAGGCACCTTGTAATATTCGGAACATATTTCTGCTTGAAAAGTTATTTGATATTTATCTGAAATGCAAATTGAAACCGGTGCTTTGTATTTTTTATTAATCTGGCAACCTACTTCGGCAAAAATCTGTTTGGTCTATTACAGGGACAGCACAAAAGGCTGAGCAAGGAGGCCAAGGTGGTTAGAACAGAGTATCAGGAGGAGAGAAACTGAGGAAGAGACTGCCTGTCATGGTAGTCACATATGGCTATTGAGGACTTGAAATGCAGCTGATCAACAATGAGATGGGCTGTGAGTATAAAATACAACCTGAATGTCAAGGATTTAGTATGAAATTGAAGGTGAAATACCTCATTAACAATTTTTACATTGATTATGTGTTGAACTGATAATATTGGGAGTGTACTGGGTTAAAGTAGATTATTGAAATTAATTTCACTTATTTCTTTTTAACATTTCTACTAAAAACTTCAAAATTACATATGTGACTCACATTGTATTACTATTGAATAATGTTAAAAAAGAAAGAAAATGGCTAGGGGAGGAAGGTGACCACACAGAGCTCTGGAGACCATGGTAAGGACTTTGGACTATACTTCAGTGGGTGGAAAGGTATTGGAAGGTTTTAAGCAAAAGAGTGACAGAATCTGATATATTTTAAAATAATCACTGGGATTGTTGCCTTCAGTCCTCTCCAGTGAACCCCCAACTAAGGTAACTTAAACATAAATGCTTCTTCAGGGCAACTACTGATAGTCCCTACAGAAATTATCATTTATTCTCTCACCTTGTTTCCCAGGCCCCAGGCTAAGTCACCACATTGACTGCAATTTACCAGCACAACTGACTTATGGCCTGTTGCTCCAGAGTCACTGATTCAAAATTATTCTTGGAGAACCTACCATGTGCCAGGCACTATTCTAGGTGCTATAAAAGAAGGGATATAGCTGTAAGAGAAGGGAAAGAAAGGAAACTTATGTCTCACGGGGTTTATATTTTAGTGGATACAGTCTATAAATAAACAAAACAAAAATAAAGCCAAAAAAATGAAAAATATATATACTAGATTAGATTTAAAGTGGTATGGTAGAAAATAAAACAAATGATGGTTAGGGAGTACTGGAGTAGAGTGGGTTATTTTCATTTTAAATACAGTAATAGAGACTGTCGTACAGAGTGAAGTCAGTCAGAAAGAGAAAAACAAATATTATATATTAATGCATATATGTGGAATCTGAAAAAATTGGTATACACGATCTTATTTACAAAGCAGAAATAGAGACACAGATGGAGAGAACAAATCTATGGATACCAAGGGGGAAAGGGGTGGTGGGATGAACTGGGAGACTGGGATTGACATACACGATTAATACTATGTATAAAATAGATAACTAATGAGAACCTACCGTATAGGTTATAGCCCTAAAACTGGGATCTGTACAAAAAAGGGCCTAGGTAGCATCAAGTATGTACATGAGTTTCCACTAGTGTTTATGGGAAAATGTTACATTTTCTCACTGCTCTGTGGTGACCTAAATGAGAAGGAAATCCAAACAAGAGGGGGTATATGTATCTGTACAGCTGATTCACTTTGCTGTACAGTATAAAACTAACACAATATTGTAAAGCAACTATACTCCAATAAAAATTTTTTAAAAAAGAAAAAAAAAGAGTAATGATTGGAAGGCTTCATATGAAGCAGGGCAGTGAGGGACCCACATACATATTGGGGAGAAGAGAGTTCCAGGCATAGAAAACCCAGATGTGTTCTGGAGATATTGTCCCTTAACATGTTTTCTGATAAAAAGGTCCAATGATCCAATATGTTAGGAAAACACTGCAAACTACATCCCTGTCTTAGAGATTCCTAATGCACATTGGCACTTTAAAGGCTTTGAGAAGTCCTGAGGTAAGAAACCCATAGAACCTTGTTTAATCCACAATTTCCCAAATATATTTGGATAAGAAATAGCCAAATAAAGAAATATCCTTTTATTCATGTAACACATGTTCGTATGTATCAGACTTAGTGAGCCATGGAGTCTGCTGCGACCTGAGCACGGCCAAGGGAGAAACGCCCGTGTGCATTTGTGCTGTCCTTCCAGCACCCCTCCACCCTAGCACACTTAGGGTTTTCATAAAGTGTTAGCCCTACCTAAGATGATCTTGAACTCAAACTCCTCCAAACAAAGCCTAACGCTGTGCCCTGGCCCCATCTTTTCACTCACCTACTTCTTATCCCTTTCCTTCCTAACAGAGAGGAGCTATGATATCTCCATCAAGCTAATATTCTCTCTCTATCTTTCTCCAACATTGAAAATAACCTACTTTACCATCTTTTCCTCCTCTCACTACCTAATTTTCCTTTATTAATAATTTCCAAAACTTAATAAAAACGTAAATAACAAAATAAAGCAGGCTATGACATCATCAAAGGAATATCACCAAAGTAAAAGTGTGAAATAAATTCTGTGGCAGGTGAGGTCACTGGCAGCTGGGGAGGTTCACAAAACATAGATGCCTCACAGGGATGCTTGAAAGGCTGGTCACACTAAAATAAACAGAGAATAGGAATGGGGGTTCTGGAAAACCGGGATGCCATGTTCTAAGCAGAGAAACAGCCATCATTATCATTATCCAAATCTTTTGTTCCTCCCATTAGAAATGACCTTCCCCCAGGGCTTTAAGTAACAAATTCTGTATTTAACATGCACCTTTATGTTATAAACATATTCATATCTGTCTGTTCCATTATAGTTTTTCCTTCATTAAATGTTCAAAGGACAGCAGCATTCTCAGGTTTAGGTATTTACTTTTGCTAAGGAAATGTCAAAACAGAGAGAAGAAAGTTGTCCATTTCTTCTTGAGGCTTCTGAGGCAAGAGAGGGACTTTCTATGTTCAGAGAAAACTATGCGTTTAAAAAATACTAAAAGAACCTAACACAGGATTTTGATATGTTGTGTCCTGCCACTAACTGGCCTGTAACAGTGACAAACTCTTTTAATGTCTTTGGGTTTGGGTTTCCTCATATGTAAAAAAAGAAGCAGTGATCTAAACCAGGGGTTGGCAAACAGCAACTAATGGGCCAAATCCAGCCACCAACTGTTTTTACGCATAACATTTTATCGGAGCACAGCCATGCCCACTTGTTGACGTATTGCCTATGGCTGGTTTCCTTCTACAATGCAGAGTTGAAGGAGTTGAGTAGTTGGGACAGAGACCATATGGTTCATGAGTCTAAAATATTCACTCTTTGGCCTTATAAGAAAAAAATCTGCTCAGTAAATTTTCTGCCAGCTCTGACGTCCAGTGATACAGATTCTCACCCCACGAAAGGCCTAATTGTTGTCTTTGGAATACAGGTGTTAGGAGTAGACTAAATGGCCTGAGCAAACCACCCCAATTTAAATATTTCATGTGCCTTTAGTCGATCACTTTTGCCACCCACAGCATTTTGACAATGAACCACACACCAAATTGCTATAACTAGTGCCAAGGAAACACATTTTGAAAACAAAGCGTGCTTTCTGGTCCATGCCTTATGAAAATGTATGATGTGAATTTGCTCTCAAATAAGGTGTGTGTTGTGCTATGTCTCCAGCTTTGAATCCCAGAAACCACAACATTCCTCAACTCAGCCTCCTCCATAGAGGAGAGAGAGCTTGCCTTGCCAACCAGATGAACAAACCCTGACATTTTATTTATTTTGCTTTCTGGAAACACTCACTCAAAGGGAAAAGGGTCCCCAAATTTTCTGCAGCTGCTGCCTGGATCATTTTTAAAAAATATACCCAAGGAAGCTGTCTGGGTGGCCGCGGAGAATGGATGAATCAGCCTGAATTTCACATACTGGGTGCTTTGAACAGTTCACAGTGATGAGATTATCCACAGGGTCCTGAGCATGTCTGGCAGCCCACTCACAACCGCCTACATACTATGACCAAGGATTTGCTACAATACCAAAGGGATTTTCCTGAATGATGTTCTCCCTTTAACATTTAACCCAATACATTGAAAGACAAGCTACTATTCCAGCTTTGACATCAGAGAAGATTTCATTTAGAAAACTGTCAAGAATATAAAAACTCAATCACCAAGTGATTACAGACCCTAAACCTCAGAGCCTCAAAGAGATTCTAAATTTTACAAGAGAAAATTTTCTCACTGCATCTAGGTGTTTGAGGGAGAGATGTGCATGTCTGTTAAACAGTGACATTACCAAGGTACCCACTTTGAATAGTTAATAATCACACACAAAATGAAAAAAAAAAAACAATAACAGACAAGAGAAGTCAATTATAGTGAAACTTTGTAGCAGTTTAACAGGAATCTGCTACTGGTAGATACTGAGAAGATGTTGATGAGTTCTTTGTGACCCAAAGCTTCCCCATTCAGTCTCTTGGTTCATAAAGGTCATTGGACACCCGAACAGACTCTTGCAGGGATTGGAGCAGGGCTATTTCTTCTCATGGATACCACATCCCTACACATTTTTTAGGTTGAGATAAAAATCTTACAAGACAGGTAAGTATCTTGATGAGAAAATAGTTTTGGGAGTTTAGGATAACTTAGCTGACTACCCCGAGACACTGAGCATCTGGTACACCTGTACCCAGAGATCCAATTCCTGCAATTCTCCTCTCTACGAGGAAAAGGAGAGAAGCAACGTGAAGGGGAATTCAAGAAAACAGATCCCAAACCAGTTCTAACCTCTGCTTCCCCTAGCAACTTCCCCAGAATCTGAAGCTGCTCTTTTGATGCGGAAGGGGGCAAGGCACTGGATTTTCTGTAGGCATCAGTGCCCCCACCTGCAGTGCAGGTGCTTGGAAAGCGACATTGATTGCCGACTCTGTAGTAGGTACTATGAACACACTATTTCATTAATATTATTTCATAGAATTGTCATAGCACTGCAAACTTGGCCTTACTATATGATGATTATCTATTTCATGGGTGAGAGGATTTAGTTTCAAACCAAGGAAACTGTCCTTAAGTAACAGATTTAGTAAGTACGTAAGAGATTTGGACTTGTCTCTGTTTGGCTCCCAAACCCTTTGCCGGTCCCACTACACTCTTCCTTCAGAGCCAAGCCTTTAAGAGAAAACCCTCCCCATTCTCTTTCTTCATCGAGGATGAGAGAACCTTCTGATGTGGAGTGGACAGGGTCTGGAGTTCTCCCCAGAAAGACTGTTGGCACAGGCCTCGGAAGCCCAAAGCTTTGACGTATAAGCTGCTGTATCCTTGCTAGCCGTGTCCTGGAAAGACTGAGCAGGCTCAAGAACAGTTACAGAATTGTACCACTTTACTGTGCTCAGTCTGTCGGGATTCTTGGAAGCGTTGCAACGTATGCTTGCCAACTGATATGCGGAAGTGGATGTGGTCCTTCAACACAGGCGTCTGCACTGCAGGGTGTTGCTTTGCCCAGTGTGCAATTGTGGGGCCTCAGTCACCCTAAGGAATAAAGAGGGGTCACCTCTTTGTTTTCATTCTCAACTCTCCCCCGCTAGGCAGTGGCTAACGCGTCACTGCGCTCAGGCACAGAGCAGTCTCTCCCGCCTGGATCAATAATAAAGAGATGATGCTAAAGCTTTCACAAATCTCAGCAAATCAGACTCATGGGAGACAAGGAGAATCTGAGATAGTGAGAAGTTCAAATTCTACAGTCTTCAAAGAATTACTACTTCAAAGAATGTAACACAGGCACACACACACCCATTTGTGTCTACACGTAGGCAAAGAAAGCACTGGAAAGTAGGCACTTGAGAATTTCAGATCTTTTGGGAGTCTATTTTGATGACAGAATGATTTACATGATTTAGTTCTTCTAAAGTACTTGAAAGCAATTTCTTTTCAATGGTAGGTGAGAGATCCCACCCTTTTCATCTTGTTTACACTCTTGTTCTGTTTAGAAAATTTTAAATAGAATATACAAAAAGGCACTCAGTCTAAAGTGGTTCATCACCAATTTCAAACATGTGAGACCTGATTAATCAGATCTTATAGGAATGAAGGCATCTCTGAGAAAAGGCTGTAAACAACCGCTACTTCTCCATTCCAAAATCAGTGTCTTAAAGACCTCTCTGATAAGCCCAATCAAGAGAAGATAAATTCTGAGTAGATAATACAAGGACACCCATGAAAATAGTGACCGCAGCTGCCTCTGTGCAGGGAAACTGAGGGGCTTAAAACAAGATTGGAGGGACACTTACTTAAATACTTTTATGTCCATTGAATTTTAATTCAGGTGCTTGGTCATTCAAAAGAATTGAAATAAAATTTTTGGCTTAATATTCAGTGCCACTATTTTTATTTACTACCTCTTTGACAAGGAAGCAGTTTGTTCTATATTTATTCTCCTCGTGTATTTGCCATGACCTTCAATATCTTCAAGGAATCACATCACTCCTTTCCTATCTCTTCACCATGTCCATTTCTACTCACTCATATGCTGCACCCAAAATGTTCTTCAGCACTTTTCACATGATTATACCGTGCATCTGTATTTGGATTATGGCCTTCTAAGGGGATTACCAAGACAGGTTGTATGAGTGTTGGTTTTCATGGCTGACATCCTAGGTTAGAATTTTGCCTTCTGCCTCTCACTAATTTTATGCCCTTGGCCAAATCACTAAAAATCTCTAAAGACTCAGTTTTCTCATTTCTGAAAAGAGGATAATAACAGTAATACCTTGCTGAATCATCAAAACATTAAATAATACCTTATTGAATTTTCAAAATATTAAATTTGCCCAGTTCTCTGTACACAGTATTCACTCAATAAACAATACTTATTATCACGCTTTGTGTTAGTACAGTGCATAATTCTCTCACTTAGAATTCTTAAATTTCAATAAATCATATTAGTTTTAAAAAAAAACATTTCTGACTGAAGCAAATAGGAAATAAGAAAAAGTAGCATATAGATAGTGATGGGAATTGGAAAAGATGGGCAAATGGTAGTTGTCACCTAGAAATTACATTTCTTCTTCCCCACAGACAAATGAAGAAGGAAGCACACATAAAAACTACATAAGACCATCTCCTTCCACCTTGTTTTTTCTCAAGTTGCTTTCTTGATAGATTGCCAATCAGAGTATGGAGTCCAGGTTCCATCATTTAGAGGTGGTTTTCATCCTGGGTTTTCCTCCATGGTCCGTTGGTTTTGATCTTTGTTTCCCAGTGTTCCTAATTACTTGGAAGTAATTCCCAGCCTTAGCAGAGCCCAGTTTCCATCATTAGCCACTTGGCTGTCCGGCAAGACCTGCTCCAGAGAGGAAGGGCGTGGAAAAGCTTTCATGGTTGGAGTCAGTAAACGTTACTGAATGTCCAGCTGCGTAGTGTCCTGAGGCAATATGGGGTACATGCCTCTGTCCCAGACTAAAAGAAGTAATAGATCCTGTAGTCTTACAAAAACATCAAAAATGAAATACAGAAAGGCAAACTCTAGGTTATACAATGGAGGGACTTTGTCTTGTGCAACGCTGGGTTGAAACATACAACCTGGGCCAGTCTCTTTGCCTTCTTCTCTCTTTCTCCTATTTCTCAGTAAATGCCTGACCCATCATTTCTAATTAAAATGTATTTTCTGGCAGGAAGATCATCTGGCACACATATTTTAACCAATTCGCAGATACATAAATAAATAAGTGGGTTTGTCCCCAAACTATTTGGAGTAGTCTGTGGGTGGTCATTCTGAGGTTAGACTACAGGGCAGGAAACACCCAGCTAACACTTCTCAAAGTGCCACGAAGCCAATTAACTAGTTATACTCAAGACATTCTTTTAATCTCTATGGCAGGGAAATTCAGCCTTGACAGATATAGATTATATTCCACACAGATCTGGGAAAATGTAAAATGTCCACATGTAAGGAACAAAAGAGAATTTCACAACGTGCCAGCAATGAAGCATAATTTTGCCTTTTGTCACAGATTCTGACCCTTATATCTACACCAACTTTTTAGGCTTAATAGTAATATTAAATGCAGTTAAGACAATGCAAACATTTTATATCCTCTGATAAAAAACAAAAGGACATCTTGTTTTGCTGTTGAAACTTGGTTGTTACACCCAGCAGTAAAATGCTCACAGAACACCTGAATTCTGGGAGAAGTGCATCATTCATCATTTTTTTCTGTAAATATGCAGAAATATTTTTTCTATCATCTTGTGTCTTTTTATAGGCTTTTAATGATGGGAGAACCTGATAAAATGTAGGCAGACTTTCACATTTAGAATGGATAAGTGGAAGGCAACAAATGCTAAACATGTGTCATCCACCACCAGCCAAGGAATGGCTTTTTATTACATTTTATAAACTCTTCAGATTGACATCGAGTTGGAAGAGCATTCACATTCACACAAGCATACCTTTATTTTGCACACTATTGCTACTAATAATAAACAGCGAATGGTTGGACTAATTCCTCTATGCCTTGTGGAAAAGATTAACTTTCCTGCCATTTGTTTTATATTTTCTGGAAACTGGTAACTCCTAAGGTCATCATGTACAATTTCCCAAATATTCAAAGCCCAGACTCCTATTAAGGAATGCAGGAGATTTATAGACACGGCATCCTCTTCTATGAGGGATGCTTTGGGTATGCCAGGTTTGACATTGTTTTAGCTAGCCACTTAGTCCCCTGGTTCCCAACTGAGCATCAAAATGCCCTGAGATGCTGCAGTGAACTCACAATGGTACTACAAGATATTTTAAATTTTAAATTGGAAATCCAGCTGCTCAACAGCATACAAACCACTAATATTAAGTTGTTTAGGCCCAACTATTTAAAAAACAGAGTGATTAAGCATTTCCTATGGGCTAGGAGTGCCATGAAAGAATTACCATCACACCAAGGGTGTCAGGAATCCAGAAAGTTTGGGAACCGCTACGACAGTCCCATTTATATGAACCCCAAATTCAAAAACATGAACGTATACATGACATCTGATACATTCCATATGCTGGAAAGTGTATTATGGAGAATAGAGGATCCCTCACTTATATAACAGTTATGGGGGAAAAAGTTGCAGAACAGGGTCTCAACTGTCTCTTGATCTCTATGCTGACTGTTGTTTCCAGTATCCTGAGGACTCCCCTTGGAGGGAATAAATAAACAGTTCCCAGCAAGGAGGAATCACAGAACCTGGGCGGTGTGCTGTATGCTTTTCAGCAGAGGAGGCTTTGAAAACAGAAGTGAGATGACATCTATTGAGTCTCATTCCATCTTGTTCTCTAACGTAACTCTGGAAGAGCTTGAGCAGTCCCTTTGAAACAACTTGCTCTGGAAAAAAATTGTGTAAGACCACAGATGCCTACAGTTTCACAAGGATGACGCTCAGTGTAACCATTAAGCCCTACAGGAAAGTGTGATCTGTTTAAGAAGCAAGAGACACTTGGGATCGAGAAACTTGGGGAAGTAAATTTGACCCAAGGTATTGCAGGCAGGTCTGGAATATCAATATCAGTGGTTAAAAGATAAAAAACTTTGGCCACAATCCTACGAGGAACAGATGATTGAATTAGGACACTGGAGTTACAAAAACACTGTCAGTAGGCCAGTGAAGCCTTGGCAGGGAGAAGAAACTTCGGGGCAGATGCAAGCATATCTCTTGATTCCACTATGATGGTGCCACCTTGGAGTTAGAGGATTAATCTTTTACTTTACAATGACTACTTAACGAGCCATTTATTTCTTAATAGTTAATTCTATAAGATTTTTGGAAGAGAAAACAAACTGTGACTAACCTCAAATCCAACCCTACTCTTGTAGCTCTGTCTCAAGGAAAAAAACTGATTAGTGACATTGTAGCATGAAAACTAAAAGAGAGGGCTTCCCTGGTGGCACAGTGGTTAAGAATCCGCCTGCCAGTGCAGGGGACACGGGTTCGAGCCCTGGTCCGGGAAGATCTCACATGCTGCAGAGCAACTAAGCCCGTGCACCACAACTACTGAGCCTGCGCTCCAGAGCCCATGTGCCACAACTCCTGAAGCCTTGGCGCCTAGAGCCCGTGCCCTGCAACAAGAGAAGCCACCACAAAGAGTAGCCCCTGCTGAGTGCAACTAGAGAAAGCCCGCACACAGCAACAAAGACCCAACGCAGCCAAAAATAAATAAAAAAAAATAATAATAAAATTAAAAAAAAAAAAAAACTAAAAGAGAGAATCATGCCAGGAACTAGGCATGGGTCATGAGTCTCTTCCTTTGGGTGCTTCTCTATTAAATTTCTTACTGTACCCCCAGGCTGTGTGACTCCTTTTGCTCCCAGGATAATTTCTTCCAAGAAATTTCATTCAGTTCCTTCTTGGCATTATAGGCCACCGATCTACTGCTGAATTACAAACTTCTATCTCCAACCCAGACTTCTTCCCTGAACTCCAGATTCATGTATCCAATTATCTAGTTAACTATCTAATACATGTTGCAAACTTAACATGTGAAAACAGACATCTTCATTCTCAGATCCCAAACCTACTCCTCTCCCAGCCATTATAAATGGCACTTCCACCCACTCAGTTGCTAACCAAAAACTTACTGATTCCTCTCATTCTCAAAAACTTACTGATTCCTCTCATTCTCTTATTCCTTATAGCCAATCCATCTGCAAGTTCTTTGCACTGTACTGCCAAAGGCTCTCATAATCTCTCTACTTCTCGCCAGGCCATCTGCCACCATGCACCATCTCTTGCCAGGATCAACAAAATGGCCTTGAAACTCACTTCTCTCTTCCATTTTTGTACTCCTCCATCCAATTTTATACATATAATCTTTAAAACATAATTGAGATCACTTCACCTCTCTATGGAATCCCTACTGTGGTCTTTCAAATGCACTAGATTAAAACAGGAACCCCTTAGCCACATCTGAGGTTCCTACATAATCTATCCCTACCAAACCAGCAAAACTCATGTGTTAGCAATCTCCTCTTCAGTCTCTCCGTGTCACACTCATCTTTCTTTTCATCAACGAAAACAAGCTCATTCCCACCACAAGGCTTTGTGTAGTGCCGGTGTTATTTTCCTAAAATGTTAATGCTTCTGTTCTTCACATGCCTGCCTCCTTCTTGCCATTTGTGTCTCATTTTAAATGTCATCTCTTCAGAGACACCTCCTGTGTCCAGCCAATTCAACATATCCTCCAGTCACTCCCTATCATCATCTCAAAGCAATGGCCACTACTCGAATATCTAATTATTTATTTACTTGTGTACATTTATTTTCGGTCTTGATCCTACTGAAATATAAGCTCCAGCAGTATAGGAAATTGTCTCCTTTCATGACCAGGTACTCTGCTCAGCACATGGCGAGTGCTCAGAAAATATTCACTAAAAGTCCTTGAACGAAAACATGGTTATCTCAGGCTATCTCTCCTGTTTTGCTAGTTACATATGTCTTCTCTAATGGTCACTTGTAGACATGATTACTAAAGCTCACATCTCTTCAAACTTAACACAAATGAGAATAAACAAATAATGGAAGATGAGAAAAGAAAATTAGAAATGGTGCTACAATTCCATCTTATAATTAAGCTGATGGTTGTATTATGATATTAAAGAAAATGTCCTTTGTATAGCTGGAAAATGAATGACAGACATATTCATTAAAAAATGTGTATTTCTTGAGTTAAAAAACAGTTTCTACATATTTATCAGAAAATTTTCGAAAGTAGTTTCACAGGCCTTGCTTGGTATAATATACAGAACCAGAACACAGAATATTTTAATCTATATTTTAAAAGATCAACATTAACAACATAAATGAATATAAATAGCCTCTATTATGCGCCCCTCCTCAGAGACAGGTAAATAGTAGCACAGAATTTTATTAAGTCCAATTAAATTCTTGTATTTCTCAGAAATATTAAGAATGCTACTGGCATGTTTATTCTTCTGCTTGAATGAAATGTTATTTAATTTTTTTTTCAATTACAGCATAGCTATTACTAGAGTAAGCACCTAAGGTACTATACATACTACACTATAATTTAATGCAGTTTTAAAGGATGAACAAGACATATCCCTTCTTGTGGGAACCTCTCATCATGTGAGAACACGCTATTCACATGCCATGCTTACTCTATGCATCTTTTCTCTTTCCAAATTCAAGTTCTGTTCTATAGATGGGACAGAAAATAGTGTTCATTTTCTTGAAAAGAGACGTGAGAAAGTGAAAACCCAAGAACTAAAGGGAAAAGCCCTTCTTCACTACCAGAAACATACAATCTTTACTTCATGAAAACTTCTGAATATTGTAATCTACTTCTTCAACCACTGCCAGTTTTCAAATTTTAAATTATATTTTCAGATGGGGGGGAATAAGATGCTTAAGAATATTATGGACAGTTTTCAGCAGTAGCTGAGACTGTACAGTTCTTCTTCTTTTACTAAATATATTAGTAAAAAACTAAAGAAAAAACTGATGAGATAAGGAGAGTTAGAAGCCTTAAATATTGAAGGTTTAAAAATGAAATCAAGTTACATAAATGTAAAAGCTCTATTCTGATTTTATCATATCATTTAAGCTAAATGTCATGTATATGCCATGGTTCTTATTTTATACACACACACAGACACACACACACACACACACGTGCCCCTGTATGTATAGTTTTATATGTGTAATTAGCTATAGTTAGAAATATCCTGAAAATTTGAGAAGTCTTTCCCCCAAAAGATCATTTGAATACCGTGTAATTTACCACCACACTTCCAGCCTCTCACTTCCCTGGACTCCCATCTCACATTTCATCTTGCTTTAGCATTCACAGGCCCAAAGCTTCATATAGCTTCAAACACTATTAAGACTAATTCTCAGAAATGACATCATCACGATGGAGGCAAAGGAGACCACAACCTCTGCCTCTCCACAAAGATCAGCAATTAGACAGTTATCCACATACAAAAACAGCTCTGGGAGGGCTCTGGAGTCCACTTAAGAAACTTCAGCAATACAGTAGGAAAAAAAAAGCAAAAAACAAAACAGAGTAACTACACAAAAAGAGAAGGAAGACAGCTTAGTTTTGCCTTCATCATCCCATCCCCCCAAGTCAGCAATGCTCAGCACCAAGAGAGAATGCCCCAGTAAGAAAGACTTTCCCTACCAGGAAAGGAAGAGTGGGGTGAATGACCAGCTTCCTCAGCCTTTTGGGGCACCGTACAAAATTCCCACTTTGATTTCACCCCGCTCAGACCAGCAAGGCTGAGATCCACAGAGACAGCTAGGAACAAAGAAAAACAAGCAGGGATGCCAGTAGCAGCCGTCTACTGGGAGTACTCATGGTTCGCAGCGACTTACTTTGCAGATAAACTCAGCAGCTTTTGCCACTGAAGAAGGAACAAATGGCCACCACAGCTGCGGTGGACCCCCTGGGGATTTCACCAGCTTTCACTCCGCAGGGACTCACATGGGCTGGCACTGGCTGCCTGAGTCTCTCCCCCTTCCCTTCCCAGCCCTCCTCCCACCCCCTGTAAGAGCCCAGGAACTACACCAGCAGCCAGCCCAGGCCTCTGCAGCCATGTCAGTGAAAAACACCAGCCTAGACCCCTGCAGCTGAACCCCATCACCAAATATGTGCTCAGAGCTAGTCACTCTGGCTATGCATCTGCACACTGCCAGCCTGACACCTGTCACTAGCCTCTACTACCACTCACATTCCTAGGAGGAGACTGAAGCCACGTAAAAGAATGTATGCCATAGTCAGGGCCCCCACAGTTGCTTGTGGCCCCATATCAAACCCTGTATTCTGTCACTGGCTGTAACAGCTGGGCTTACCTGTAGCTAGCCCCTCCAGATGTTCACCCAAATACTCCCTACTCAACCCCCATCACCAACATCCACTGCCACGCATCCCTGGCAAGACACATCAGACATGGTAGTTCATGCTGATAAACAGGGCTGCTGAAGCTACCAGTGTGCCTTCAGTTGGCCTAAGCCCTTGCTGCTTGCCCTGGTCCCAACCACTGCTTGTGTTTATGTAACAGGTCCATACCACTACACAGGCACATACAGCCACTTGGCCCCTACAGCCAAGTGTGTGCATTCCACTGGACCCTGGCCACCACCACTGCCTGGGTCTCTAGCTGCTGGATCTAGAATCCCCAATAGCCCTTGTAGACACTGTGGAACACATTGCATTTAGCCATGTAAACAAAGTCAGGTTTACCAAATACTGTGAAATTCAGATAGAAAGTTAAACAAACTAGTAACTCTGTAAAATAATAAGTAGCTAATAATTGCATATTGGAAAGCATGCTGGCATGAGAGTGGTAAATCATTTGTAAGAACTAATTCCACTATACTGATTTTTATTAATGTTGATTTTCATTCATAATTTAATTTAAAAATCATGTATAGATAGCCTAAGTAGACAACGAAAGTTCTGCAATAATCAAATTGGACAGAACATCATTTTAAACATTAACAAATATGTACAGATAAGCATAAGATTTTAAACATCAAGAAGAAAAATGCCATAGACTAGTGGACAAGAGTTGTTTTTGAAAAGATAAACAAAATGGATAAATCTTTAGGTAGACTAAGAAAAACAGAGAGGAGACTAAAATAAAGTCAGAAATGAAAGAGGAGATGTTACAATGGACACCACAGAAATACAAAAGATCGTAAGAGACTTCGATTGACAGTTAAATGCCAACAAATGAGATAACCTAGAAGAAACAGACAAATTCCTAGAAATAAAGAACTTACCAAGACTGAATCATACAAAATAGAAAACATGAATGGACAAATAACAAGTAAGGAGATTGAATCTAAAACCTCTCGACAAAGAAAAGCCAAGGACCAGATGGCTTGTTTGGTTAATTCTACCAAACATTTAAAGAAGAAGTAATGCCAAGTCTCCCAAATTATTCCAAAACACTGAAGAGGAGGAAACTTGTAAAATTCATTTTACAAGTCCAGCATTATCCTGATACCTAAGTCAGAAAAGGATACTACAAGAAAAGAAAATTACAGGCCAATATCCCTGATGAATATAGATGCAAAAATCCTCAACAAAATACTAGCAATCCAAATTCAACAGCACATTATAATGATCAAACATCATGATCAAGTGGGATTTATCTCTGAGATGCAAGCAAGGATGGTTCAACATACACAAATCAATAAATGTGATACACCATACCACACAACAGAAGGAAAGACAAAAATCGTATGATCATTTCAATAGATGCAGACAAAGCATTTGACAAAATTCAACATCTTTTCATGATGAAAATTCTCAACAAAGTAGGTATAGCGGGACTATACCTCAACATAAGAAAGGACACATAGGACAAGCTCACAGCTAATGTCATACTCAATGGTGAAAGGCAGAAAGCATTCCCTCCAACATCAGGAATAAGACAAGGGTGGCCATTCTCATCACTCTTATTCAATATAGTATTGGAAGTCGTGGCTAGAACCATAAAGGGCATCTGAACTGAAAAATAAAAATTGTTTCTATTTGCAAATCACATAATATTATATACAGAAAATCCTAAAGACTCCACCAAAAAAACTATTAGAAATAATAAATGAATTCAGTAAAGTTGCAGGATACAAAATCAATATACAAAAATCAGTTGCAATTCTATACACAAACAATGAACTATTAGGAAGCAAAATTAAGGAAACAGTTCCATTTACAACTGCATCAAAAAGAATAAAATACCTAGGAATAAATTTTACCAAGGAGGTGAAATGTCTACCCACTGAAAACTATAAGACATTGATGAGAGAAACTGAAGACACAAATAAATGGAAATATATCCTGTGTTGATGGATCAGAAGATGGCTAAAATGTTGATATTGCCCAAAGCCATCTATAGATGCAATGCAGTCTTTATGAAAATTCCAATGGCATTTTTATACAGAAATAGAAGAACAATCCTAAAATTCATATGGAACCACAAAAGACCCCAACTATCCAAAACATTTTTGAGAAAAAACAAAGCTGTAGGCATCATACTTTCTAATTTCAATCCATACTACAAAACTATATTAACCAAAACAGTATGCTCTTGGCATACAAACAGACACATAGGCCAATGGAAGAGAGCTGAGAGCCCAAAAATAAACCTTTGCACGTATGGTCAACTAATACTTGACAAGGGAGCCAAGAAAACTCAATAGGAAAAGCATAGTCTCTTTAATAAATGGTGTTGGGAAAACTAGATAACCACATGCACAAGAATGAAATTAGACCCCTTTCTTACACACCTCACAAAAAACTGGAAATGTGCTAAATACTTAAACATAAAAACTGAAACTGTAACAATCATAGAGGAAAGCATAGGGGAAAATCTCCTTGATACTGGTCTTGCCAAAAAATGTTTGGCTATGACACTGAAAGCACAAACAACAAAGGCAAAAATTAGTGAGAGGGACTACATCAAATGGGAGAAAATATTTGCAAATCACATATCTTATAAGAAGTTAATATCCAAAATACATGAACTCATATAACTCTATAGAAAAAAAAATTTTAAATGGGCAGAGGAACTGAATAGACATTTTTCCAAAGACAGACACACAAATGGTACATGTTCACTACAGTATTGCTTACCATATCTAAGATATGGAAAAAACATAAGTGGTCATCAATGGATAAATGGACAAAGAAGATGTGGTCTGTATATACAAGGGAATATAATTCAGCCAAAAAAAGAAGGAAACCCTGCCATATGCAACAACATATGGACTTTGAGGGCATTATGCTAAGTGAAATATAAGTCAGACAGAGAAAGACAAATACTGTATGATACCATTTATATGTGGAATCTAAAAAAGCTGAACCCATAGAAACAATGAGTAGAATGATGTTTACCAGGGGCTGGAGATAGGGAAAATGGTAAGATGTTGCTCAGGAGTGATAAGATGAAAAAGTTCTTGGGATCTGATGTGCAGCATGTTAATTAGTGTTACTAATACTGTATTATATAGTTGACAATTGCCAAGAGAGTACCTTTAATGTTCTCACCACAAAAAATAAATAGTAATTACATGATGTGAATGAGGTGTTAGCTAACACTATGGTAGCAATAATTTTGCAATATATATCGAATCAGCATGCAGTACACCTTACTCTTTCACAATGTTATATATTAATCATATCTCAATATAGCTGTAAAAAAATAAAAAGACTATCAGTTCTACTTACCCAAATCACTTAATACACCTCCAATAACTGTCATATAAACTTATCCAAAAAAAAGTTTTCATAAAAACAGCAATCCCACTCCTGGGCATATACCCAGAGAAAACCATAATTCAAAAAGATACATGCACCCCAATGTTCATTGCAGCACTATTTATAATAGCCAGGACATGGAAGCTACCTAAATGTCCATAAATAGAGGAATGGATAAAGAAGATATGGTACATATATACAATGGAATATTACTCAGCCATAAAAAGAACAAAATAATGCCATATGCAACAACATGGATGGACCTAGAGACTGTCATACTAAGTAAGTCAGACAGAGAAAGATAAATATCATATGACATCACTTATATGTGGAATCTAAAAAAAAAAGGGTACAAATGAACTAATTTACAAAACAGCAGTAGAGTCACAGATGTAGAAAACAAACTTAGGGTTACCAGGGGATGAGGGGAGGAAGGATAAATTGGGAGACTGGGACTGACATATACACACTACTACACGTAAAAATAGATAACTAATGAGAACCTGCTATATACAGGGAACTCTACTCAATACTCTCTAATGGCCTATATGGAAAAGAACCTGAAAAAAAAGAGTGGATATATGGATACCTATAACTGATTCACTTTGCTGTATACCTGAAACTAACACAACATTGTAAATCAACTATACTCCAATAAAAATTAAAAATATATATATACTTTTGTATTAATTTGCTAGAGCTGCCATCACAAAGTATCAAAAAGTGGGTGGCTTTAACTACAGAAATGTATTTTCTCACAGTTCAGAGGCTAGAAGTCCATAACTAACATGTTGGCAGGGTTGGCTTCCTCTGAGGCATCCTCGCTTGGCTTATAGATAAATGGCCATCTTCTCCCTGTCTTTACATAATCTTCCCTCTTTGTATGTCTGTGTTCTGTATTCCTCTCCTTATATGGATACCAGTCATATTGGGTTAATGCCTACCCTAATGACCTCATTTAAACTTAATTACCTCTTTAAAGACCCTATCTCTACATAGAGTCACATTCTATATGAATGTTTCAGAGAGACACAATTCAGCCCATAATAACCTTAAATGAATTTTTCAAAAGATAATTAGAAATAAAAGTCTATAAAATAAACAACTTCCGAATATCTTAATAAGAAACAGATAATACAAATGTACTTTAAAGTATCTGTGAATTACACAAAATTCAAAGTAGTTTCATGAAGAACATTAGAACACGGTTCTCTGCCACTTTGCTTCTTATCCTTCATACCTGAGGGAAGTTATGTTCTTTCATCATTCATTTATTAAATGATACATCCCAATCACATACCTAACTGATTTCAAAAAGATTAAAGACTATATGATCTACTTTTACAAAAGCGGAATGACATAAAAATATTTTCTCAATTTTGAGTTGATTGCATTCAGAATACTCTTATTTAAAATGGTAAGTCACAAAAAAAAACAGTTTTAAAGAACTTCTTTCCTTAATTACAACTGGGCACATGTTTGAAGACAGCTGAATACAGAATACAATAAGCTAAGGAATACTGAGGTATACATGTTAATATATGACTGAAGAATGATGCAGGTTACAAAATCAACATATGTCTTTTTAAATTTTTACATTTCAAGTACATAACTAAAAGCTGAAGACATTTTTGGTTTGTGTATGATAAAAGAACACCATTTTTTACTCCTAGAATGATAAGAAAGAACTTATACCAATGTTTAGCTTCAAGCGTTTCAGGCAATCATAAATTCCCCCTTGCTTTCTTTTTACTAGATATTTGCTGCCTAAAAAGTGACTTTCCAGCCAACTGAAGCCCATCCATTAAAGTATTTCATTTTACAATTTTACTAATTGGGATATAAAAATTTATGAAATGCTTTAATACTTATCTTCTTTCTTCCCTCTTAAGGAGAGAACATGTATCCCCACTCTTTGAGTTTTCACAAGTAGGCATTTCCCTAAACACTTTCAGCATCCTGCCCAGTCCCTTACTCTTCCCTGTGGATTTGGAATGAATCACCTGTTAAGTAGGTGTCAATGCTTCTCAACTGAATTGAGCTAATATTTGAAAAGTACTTCAGAATGAGAGAATTGGCTTTTTCTCCCCTCTCCACGACACACAAAAAAGGTAGTGATTCTTTGTAACTACATTTGCCATTTCCCATAGGTAGGCTGTATTAATGTCTAAATTGAGGAGCAAGCAGAAATAGAAATCCCGCTTATCTATCAGACTTTCCCCATGTCCCCCAATGTAGCTATATCAGTCATATAGGTGATATTCACATCTTCATCTATCTAACTCCTCTGATCTCTCCATTGTTTCTGAATCTGAGCAGGATAGAGGAGCATTATTGGTTGGATCCTATCAAAACCCATCACCCAGTTCATTGGCCAGGAACACTGAAAAATACATAAGGAGTAGAATTTGAGGAGACAAAATAATGTTCAATGTTTGAGGTTTGTCATGTGATGAAGCCAGCATATGAGGCTTTACACCTTGGGCTTCTGCACGTGTAAACCATGAAAGTTCTTAATCTTGGCATTTGTAGTAGTTTATATTTTGTCATGCCGCCAGTTATTAAAATGGTTTGGTTAGCTTTTTACCTGGCATGGTCTGAAAGGATTGCTTTTTTTTTTTTTTGTGGTATGTGGGCCTCTCACTGCTGTGACCTCTCCCACTGCGGACCACAGGCTCCGGATGCACAGGCTCAGAGGCCATGGTGCACAGGCGCAGCCGCTCCGCAGCATGTGGGATCTTCCCGGACCGGGGCACGAACCCGTGTCCCTTGCATCGGCAGGCGGACTCTCAACCACTGCGCCACCAGGGAAGCCCTAGGATTGCTTTTTAAAATGGGTTTAGTAAGCACTGGTCACATATAATTTTTATTTTGGTGGATCACTGTAGCTTATCATGACTTTGTCCAGATCAGTGGCTGTTTATTGGCAGGAAAATGACTGTTCTGGTGCAGCATTAGGCTCTTTGGGAAGCAGACACAACTAATGGGAATATAACATTATAGGAAAAAAGAGAGTGTCATCTAAAGACTTTAAAATCTTTTAACGTGTGGAATGTTTTTTCCCTACATTTCCCTATGTTTCTCGGCCAGTTCTGCAGGGTGGAAGACCAGAACTTCAATGAGCTGAGTGCTCTAATTCTAGAAAGCACTAGTGATATTGTAGTTTTAAATGATCAGATTTCTTCTTTCAGTTTCAATACTGCCAGTTTCAGCTCCAACACGTAAAGAGCTTTGAAGTTGTCACTTCCACCTTTACAACAAGAAGAAAAGCTCAACAAACTGAAAAGTGATGACTTTTCTTGGAGCCATCAGAGATTAGAAGTTGTGGGGCCAGCCACCAACAATGAAATCTGGAGAGACAAGCAAGATGAATAAAGAATCACAGCCAAGATCTGCTGACCCAGACTAAAAGCTGCTAGAGCTATAAACTGGTAGGAACTGGCAGTTTAGACAAATTGTGGAGGCTGCCTGTGGACTGGCATGAGAATGACAAAACTCCTGGGTCCACAGTCTTAGGTGTACCCTCAACACTCATGTGGGATTTATCTCCAGGAGCCACACCAGGTTCTCAGAATGAAGGGCCATAAAAGAGTCCCTCCCAATTCTAGCAACAGAGGAGAAAAGCAACCATAATAAAATACACCGAAAGGATTCTCCAGGAAAAAAGCTACTGTATTAACCGTGTCGGGTTTTTTCCTGTATTCTAATGCTTTGACATCTTGAGGCCTTGTTGACCTCTTGCTGGTTTCAAATGCAAACCAACCAATCCAGAGACCACACCCCAACCACCTCCTTTATCAGGATCTCACGCTCTTGGCCAGTATCGATCTACCCTCATCACCCCAACGCCGGGTAAAAGACAACCAGGGATAGCCCCTATGCCCCAGAGTCCACTGAAAGTTTTCAAGGTTGCCAATACTGAGACTGTTTACCCACAGTAACAGACAGCTTTACTTCATCCACTCTTTTCCATGGAAACCATAATAAAGGCTCTTACCCTCCATTCTTCCTTCTTCTTCTGCTTTATGACAGACCTTGGTACTTCCCCATGTACCCCAACACCCCTATGACATGGCATGTCCCTTTCTCTTGGGAACTGTGAGGAATTAACTATCTTTTCTTTTCTTTCTTTTTTTTGGCCATGCCACACGGCATGTAGGATCTTAGTTCCCTGACCGGGGATCAAACCTGTGCCCCCTACAGTGGTGGCGTGGAGTCTTAACCGCCAGGGAAATCCTCCTAAACTATCTTTTCAATGGCAATCACGTCCAGGTAAGTTGGCCTAACTACATGTCAATTTTATTAATATACTATATTTTAAAACACCTATGCGGTAGGGAAAAGGCTTTACTAGGGCCTACCTCACTCTTCCAATTACTTGAGTTACTACCCAACTCCAGCTCTCACTAACCTTCCTATCTCACATAAAGGGTAGGTGAGTGGAGAGACATAAGCCACGAAGCATTTGTGAAGTCATGGCCCTGGAACACAGGCCAACTAAAAGGCTGAGATTTAGTCATAAAATAATAGAACACTTTCCCTCCTCAGCAATTTACCACCACGTCAACAGGACTCCTGTGTAATAACAGTGGATTACAGCAAAAAGTGCTGCAAGGTATAGATTCTATTTAAAGAGGAGCTCTTAGAAGAGCACAAAGAAAACAAGAGGGACAAAATCAAGGATGCTAGAGGAATTTGAAGCCTCTGGCACTTTCAGCTACAGCAAACATTAACTATAGCCCAACTTCTAGTTAGATTAACATAAAACCTTGCCCTGAAAGTCAATACATATGAGTTCCTATTACCCAAGATATCATGTCTAAATTTTAACAAAAAAATCACAAGCCATGCTAAAAAGCAAGGAAAGCAATATAGTCTGAAGGGACAAAGGAAGCATCAGAACCAGACCCATATAAGACACAGATTTTGGAATTATCAGACAGGTTATAATTAATATGTTAAGGAACCTACAGGAAAAAGTAGACAATATTCAAAACAGATGAGTAATGTAAGGTGAGAGTGAGAAAATCTAAGAAAAATCAAAAGGAAGTGCTAAAAATCGAAAACACTGTAACAAAAGAGAAAAATATTTTTGATGGGCTCATGAGTAGACTGGACACAGCACACATAAGAGTCAGTGAGCTTGAAGATTCATCAATAGAAACTTCTAAAACTGAAAGGCAAAGAGAAAAAACAGAATGAAAAATACATGGTAAAATTTCAAAAGGTGTAACATATACATAATGGGAGTACCAGAATAAAGAGGAAAAAAAAAGAACATTTGAAGTAATAAGGACTGAGAACATTAAACTAATAACAGACACCCAACTACAACTCCAGGAATCTCAGAGGAAACTCAGCATAATAAATACACACCCCAAAATATTCAAATTGCACAAAACCCAAAACAATAAGGAAGATATTAAAAGAAACCAGAGAATACAAAACTTTACCTATAAAGGAATAAGGGTAAGAATTATACTGGACTTTTCTCCAGAAACCTTGCAAGCAAGAAGAAAATGGGTTAAAATATTGAAAGAAAAAAAAAAAAATTCAACAACTTCGAATTCTACTTCCAGTGACTTTATCTTCAAAAGTGAAGCAGAAATTGTCTCTCAGATAAGCAAAAGTTGAGAGAATGCATTGCCAGACCTGTCCTACAAGAGATGTTAAAAAAAGCTCTTCAGGGAGAAGGAAAATTATATAGTTACAAAACTTAGATTTACACAAAGACTGTCAGAGAAGGAATAAATAAAGATAAAATAAAATCTTTTATTTTTCTTATTCTTGATTGAGAGCATAAGTGTTTATTTAAAATAATCATAGTGGAGGCATGGTCCTGCTTTCTCGGCTTGGCGAGCCTGTGAGGACGTGAGGTGCCGGGGCCGCCTGGCCACCAGGAGCCAAAGCAGGTCTGAGGAGGGCACCAAGGTAACCCTGGAGACACCTCAGTGCTGGGCAAATGACCACTTCCCTTGGCCCCCAAGTCCCTCCTCCCTGACCTGGCCCCCAGCCCCTGCCTGTCCTGTCCTGTATGGTGTGCTGGCCCACACTGACGTGCGCTGCAGGGAAACAAGGTTCTTCAGGTTGTGAAGACCAAGACAAAGCCGTGTGGATGACAGGGTCTAGGTGCTCTGGCCGGGTGTCAGGCCTGAGCCTATGAGGAGGCAGAGCTGAGTTAAGGACATTGGCCCACCAAAGACCTCCTGTCCCCATGTAATATCAAACAGCGAAAGCTCCCCCGGAGATCTCCATCTCAACACTAAGACCCAGCTCTACTCAACAAACAGCAAGCTACAGTGCTGGACAACCTATGCCAGACAACTAGCGAGACAGGAACACAAACCCGTCCATTAGTACAGAAGCTGCCTAAAATTATAATAAGTTCATAGACACCTCAAAACATACAACTGGACGTGGTCCTGCCCAGCAGAAAGACAAGATCCAGCCTCACCCACCAGAACAGAGGCACCAGTCCCCTCCACCAGGAAGCCTACACAACCCACTGAACTAACCTTACCACTGGGAGCAGAAACCAAAAACAATGGGAACTACGAAACTGCAGCCTGTGAAAAGGAGACCACAAACACAGTAAGTTAAGAAAAATGAGAAGACAGAGAAATACACAGCAGATGAAGGAGCAAGGTAAAAACCCACCAGACGAAAAAATGAAAAGGAAATAGGCAGTGTACCTGAAAAAGAATTCAGAATAATGATAGTAAACATGATCCAAAATCTTGGAAATAGAATGGAGAAAACACAAGAAACGTTTAACAAGGACCTAGAAGAACTAAAGAGCAAACAAACAATGATGAACAACACAATGAATGAAATTAAAAATTCTCTAGAAGGAATCAATAACAGAATAACTGAGGCAGAAGAACGGATAAGTGACCTGGAAGATAAAATAGTGGAAATAACTACCACAGACCCGAATAAAGAAAAAAGAATGAAAAGAATTGAGGACAGTCTCAGAGACCTCTGGGACAACATTAAATGCACCAACATTTGAATTACAGTGGTCCCAGAAGAAGAAGAGAAAAAAAAAAAGGGACTGAGAAAATATTTGAAGAGATTATACTTGAAAACTTCCCTAATATGGGTAAGGAAATAGTCAATCAAGTCCAGGAAGCACAGAGAGTCCCATACAGGATAAATTCAAGGAGAAACATGCCAAGACACATATTACTCAAGCTATCAAAAATTAAATACAAAGAAAAAATATTAAAAGCAGCAAGGGAAAAACAACAAATAACATACAAGGGAATCCCTCTCAGGTTAACAGCTGATCTTTCAGCAGGAACTCAGCAAGCCAGAAGGGTATGACAGGACATATGTAAAGTGATGAAAGGGAAAAACCTAATACCAATATTACTCTACCCAGCAAGGATCTCATTTAGATTAGATGGAAAAATTAAAAGCTTTACAGACAAGCAAAAGCTAAGAGAATTCAGCACCACGAAACCACTTTACAACAAATGCTAAAGGAACTTCTCTAGGCAGGAAACAAAAGAGAAGGAGAAGACCTACAATAACAAACCCAAAACAATTAAGAAAATGATAATAGGAACAACCATATCGATACCTACCTTAAATGTAAATGGATTAAATGCTCCAACCAAAAGACACAGACTGGCTGAATGGATACAAAAACAAGACCCATACATATGCTGTCTACAAGAGACCCACTTCAGACCTAGGGACACATACAGACTGAAAGTGAGAGGATGGAAAAAGGTATACCATGCATACGATAATCAAAAGACAGCTGGAGTAGCAATAATAATATCAGACAACTAGATTTTAAAATAAAAACTACTACAAGAGACAAAAGAGGACACTACATAATGATCAAGGGATCAATCCAAGAAGAAGATATAACAATTGTAAACATTCATGCACCCAACATAGGAACACCTCAATACATAAGGCAAATGCTAACATCCATAACAGGGGAAATGGACAGTACATAATAATAGTAGTGGACTTTAACACCCCACTTTTGCCAATGGAAAGAGCATCCAAAATGAAAATTAATAAGGAAACACAAGCTTTAAATGGTACATTAAACAAGATGGACTTAATTGATATTTATAGGACATTCCATCCAAAAACTGCAGATTACACTTTCTTCTCAAGTGCTCATGGAATATTACCCAGGATAGACCATATCTTGGGTCACAAATGAACCTTGGTAAATTTAAGAAAACTGAAATTGTATCAAGTATCTATTCTGACCACAATGCTATGAGACTAGACATCAATTACAGGAAAAAATCTGTAAAAGATACATACACATGGAGGCTAAACAATACACTACTAAATAACCAAGAGATCACTGAAGAAATCAAAGAGGAAATCAAAAATACCTAGAAACAAATGACAATGAAAATACAATGACCCAAAACCTACGGGATGCAGCAAAAGCAGTTCTAAGAGGGAAGTTTATAGCAATACAATCCTACCTCAAGAAACAAGAAACATCTCAAATAAATAACCTAAACTTACACCTAAAGCAATAAGAGAAAGAAAAACAAAAAAAACCAAAGTTAGCAGAAGGAAAGAAACCATAAATATCAGATCAGAAAGAAAGGAAAAAGAAATGAAGGAAACGATAAAAAAGATCAATAAAACTAAAAGCTTCTTCTTTGAGAAGATAAACAAAATTGATAAACCATTACCCAGACTCATCAAGAGAAAAAGGGAGAAGACGCAAATTAAGAGAATTAGAAATGAAAAAGGAGAAGTAACAACTGACACTGCAGAAATACTATGGATCAGGAGAGATTACTACAAGCAACTATATGCCGATAAAATGGACAACCTGGAAGAAACAGACAAATTCTTAGACAAGCACAACCTTCAGAGACTGAACCAGGAAGAAATACAAAATATAAACAGACCAATCACAAGCACTGAAATTGAGACTGTGATTAAAAATCTTCTAACAAACAAAAGCCCAGGACCAGATGGCTTCACAGGCGAATTCTATAAAACATTTGGAGAAGAGTTAACACCTATCCTTCTCAAACTCTTCCAAAATACAGCAGAGGGAGGAACACTGCAAACTCATTCTATGAGGCCACCATCACCCTGATAGCAAAATCACACAAAGATGCCACAAAAAAACAAAACTACAGGCCAATATCACTGATGAACATAGATGCAAAAATCCTCAAAATACTAGCAAACAGAATCCAACAGCACATCAGAAGGATCATACACCATGATCAAGTGGGGTTTAGCCCAAGAATGCAAGGATTCTTCAAGATACGCAAATTAATAAACATGAAAAACCATATTAACAAACTGAAGGAGAAAAAGCATACGATCATCTCAATAGATGCAGAAAAGCTTTCGACCAAATGAAACACCTATTTATAAGAAACCCTCCACAGTGTAGGCATAGAGGGAACTTACCTCAACATAATAAAGGCCATATATGACAAACCCACAGCAACATTGTTCTCAAAGATGAAAAACTGAAACCATTTCCACTAAGATTAGGAAAAAGACAAGGCTGCCCATTCTCACTGCTATTGTTCAACATAGTTTTGGAAGTTTTAGCCACATCAATCAGAGAAGAAAAAGAAATAAAAGGAATCCAAATAGGAAAAGAAGAAGTAAAACTGTCGCTGTTTGCAGATGACATGATACTATACATAGAGAATCCTAAAGATGCTACCAGAAAACTACTAGAGCTAATCAATGAATTTGGTAAAGTTGCAGGATACAAAATTCATGTACAGAAAGCTCTTGCATTCCTATACACTAATGATGAAAAATCTGAAAGAGAAATTAAGGAAACACTCCCATTTACCATTGCGACAAAAAGAATAATATACTTAGGAATAAACCTACCCAAGGAGACAAAAGACCTGTATGCAGAAAAGTATAAGACACAGATGAAAGAAATTAAAGATGATACAAACAGATGGAGAAATATACCATGTTCTTGTTTTGAAAGAATCAACACTGAAAATGACTATACTACCCAAAGCAATCTACAGATTCAATGCAATCCCTATCAAACTACAAATGGCAGTTTTCACAGAACTAGAACAAAAAATCTCATACTTTGTATGCAAACACAAAAGACCTCGAATAGCTAAAGCAATCTTGAGAAAGCAAAACGTACCTGGAGGAATCAGGCTCCGTGACATCAGACTATACTACAAAGTTACAGTAATTAATACAGTATGATACTGGCACAAAAACAGAAATATAGATCAATGATACAGGATAGAAAGCACAGAGATAAACCCATGCACATATGGTCACCTTATCTTTGATAAAGGAGGCAAGAATATACAATGGAGAAAAGACAGCCTCTTCAATAAGTGGTGCTGGGAAAACTGGATAGCTACATGTAAAAGAATGAAATTAGAACACTCCATAACACCATACACAAAAATAAACTCAAAATGGATTAAAGACCTAAATGTAAGGCCAGACACTGTTAAACTCTTAGAGGAAAACATAGACAGAACACTCCATGACATAAATCACAGCAAGATCCTTGTTAACCCATCTCCTAGAGAAATGGAAATAAAAACAAAAATAAACAAATGGGACCTAATGAAACTTAAAAGTTTTTGCACAGCAAAGGAAACCATAAACAAGATGAAAAGACAACCCTCAGAATGGGAAAAAAATTTGTAAACAAAGCAACTGACAAAGAATTAATCTCCAAAATTTACAAGGAGCTCCTGCAGCTCAATATCAAAGAAACAAACAACCCAATCCAAACATGGGCAGAAGACCTAAATAGACATTTCGCCAACGAAGATATACAGATTGCCAACAAACACGTGAAAGGATGCTCAACATCACTAAACATTAGAGAAATGCAAATCAAAACTACAATGAAATATCACCTCACACCAGTTAGAATGGCCATCATCAAAAAATCTACAAACAATAAATGCTGAAGGGGGTGCGGAGAAAAGGGAACCCTCTTGCACTGTTGGTGGGAATGTAAATTGATACAGCCACTATGGAGAACAGGATGGAGGTTCCTCAAAAATCTAAAAATAGAACTACCATACGACCCAGCAATCCCAGTACCGGGCATATAACCCTGAGAAAACCATAATTCAAAAAGAGTCATGTATCACAATGTTCACTGCAGCACTATATACAATAGCCAGGACATGGAAGCAACCTAAATGTCCATCGACAGATGACTGGATAAAGAAGCTGTGGCACATATATACAATGAAATATTACTCAGCCATAAAAAGAAACGAAACTGAGTTTTTTGTAGTGAGGTGGATGGACCTAGAGTCTGTCATACAGAGTGAAGTAAGTCAGAAAGAGAGAAACAAATACCGTATGCTAACACATGTATATGGAATCTAAGAAAAGTAAATGGTTCTGAAGAACGTAGGGGCAGGACAGGAATAAAGACGCAGATGTAGAGAATGGACTTGAGGACACGGGGATGGGGAAGGGTAAGCTGGGACGAAGTGAGAGAGTGGCATGGACATATATATACAACCAAATGTAAAATAGATAGCTAGTGGGAAGCACCCGCACAGCACTGGGAGATCAGCTCGGTGCTTTGTGTCCACCTAGAGTGGTGGGATAGGGAGGGTGGGAGGGAAACACAAGAGGGAGGCGATATGGTGATGTATGTATATGTATAGCTGATTCACTTTGTTATACAGCTGAAACTAACACACCATTGTAAAGCAATTATACTCCAATAAAGATGTTTAAAAATATAAAATAAAATAATCATAGTAAAATGTGTAGGTTGATTTTAGTATATGAATAAGTGAAATACGAATGGCAGTAATGTGATAAATTATGGGAGGTGTGAAGTACCTAAATAACCCATGAACTGGGATCGTGTTATTGGAAGGTGGGCTTGTATTAGTTTTCAATGAATATTGCAAAGTCTAGGGCAACCACTAAAAAAAAAGTTTAAAAAAAGCTGTCATAGTTAGTTCAATCTGCTATAATAAAATACCAGTGACTAAGTGGCCACAATCCCACTGGATTAGGGCTCCACTCTTATGATCTTATTTAACTTTAATTACCTCTGAAAGACCTTATCTCCAGATACTATCACACTGAGGGGGAAACATGATTCAGTCCACAGCAGAAGTGTAAGTTATATTCTAAGAGAGGAGATAAAATGAAATCATATGAAATTCTCAGTTAAAACCAGGGAAGACAAAAGAAGAGGGAAGAATAATAAAGACGTACATTGCAAAATGAGAAAGGAGTCAATTCTTCAAATACACATAACAAGTCTTAATGTGCATGGACAGAGCAACAGTATCAAATGACATGAGGAAAAACTGATAGGACTGCAAGGAGAAATGGAAAACACACTATTATAAATGCTGACTTTAATATTCCTCTTTCAGTTATTGGTTGATCAAGCAGTTAGAAAATCTGTAAGGACAGAGGTGACCTGAATAACACTATCAGTCAACGTGTATAATTGACATTTATAGAATAATTCATCCAAGTACAGCAGAATACATATTCCTCTCAAGCTCACATGGAACATTCACCAAGAACAGACCACATTCCGGGCCATAAGTAATTGGAGCTAGAAGAAGGCAGAGGTATTGGATCAGGCGCCCCAAATTCTGCTCTTCGTTTATTGTTTTGAAACTGGATTAGGCTCTTAACAGCTACAAGTTGTGAAATAGTACTAAACTGGCTCCTATTTCGTTAATGCAAAAACTCTGATCAAGCTTCTAAACGTAAAAACCCAACCTTGGAGGCCTATTTAATAACAAGTGAAAAAGAATAGGGTTCTTATTAAAGAATTTTCTACCAACATGGGTCAAAGAAGGGGAAAATATCATTGCTACGAAAGCAATTTAAAATGGAACATTCATGAAATCGTTTCTCTACAAACCAAGTTAATTCAGAAATTTAAATGAAATAGAATGGTTTGAAAAATGTACTTCAGCCTTACTATAAAAACAGGGGCAGTATAATTATAAAAATAAAGGGAGCCAGATATTAAATAATCAGTGGAAGAAAAGATTTCCTTTCTTCCTATATGTTAAAGGATATTTATATATATATGGTGTCAAAATCTGCACTCAAAGTAGGCATTAGAAAGGGGGAAACACTTTAGTTAACATCAGATCAGAAAATGTAATGGAGCCTAAAGAAATCTCACAGAAGAAAAGAAGCAAGATCTCAGAGAGAAAGCTAAAATTACTCACACCTTAGAGGCTAGAATTCAGGAAAATATTAAAAGCATCCCTTAGAAAGATATATATTTAAAATTCAGTAAAAGCTATGCGAAACTATCATTTGAAAGTAGGGAAGACTTGGTAAATTCATTATAGCGATTTGAACAGATTTGAGATCTAGAAAGTCAGGTAAAATTCTCAATGAGTTCCAAGTGAATTTCAAAAAGATACATCAATTGTAGGTGGAGACACAAGTAACACCTGTGCCCTGAGAGACTGTATCTAAAAATGTGGAATGAAGGAAAAGTACCAAAAAGATGAGACACGTGAACATGAAGTCAGTCCTTGGTTAAATGTAGTCCTGAAGGAAAGCATGTCCTGGGCAACCAACTAAAGGAGGGGAGGGCGGACAAAGATTTGCTGGACATTTCTGTAGCTCACGAGTTTTACATCAGGATAAGAGCTGGAAAAGTGTGTTAGGACAGCAAATGAGTGGGCTCAAAAGCAGAAGAGACAAGGAGATGAGAGCACTAACCTCACACATAGTAGAGAAGAGAGACCAAAGTATGGAGTGAATATGTTGCAGACTCTGGTATTCAGGGAAAGAGAAGAGCTGTGCTATGGGAAATGGAGTATGTAGCAGAGGCAAAAATTTTCAAGAGCAGCTTCTCAGGAGTGTGCAAAGATACTGTAAACTAACTGAAGGGATATAGGAGAAACCTGACCGAAGTTCCTGAGATTCCATAAATGCCTGATGATAAGATATGGTGGAGGCTCTATCATAGGCAGAGCTCAGCCCTCAATCATCTAAGGATGCACAGAAACACAGGGAACAAAGGAACTGGAAATTTTAAAGTTTTTGATACAGTGGATGGGAAGAAAATGCAACCAAAGTAAGACCTGGTAGGATGTCATTAATGCCAAGCATCTAAATTTTTCAGTAAACGAAGAATACCCCTAACAACACTTTTGTGGGAGTGGGGGATGGAGTAGATAAGCAGATCCCTGCTCACCTTCCCCATAGATATTTTCAACCTTCAACACCAAAATCTCTCCTGCTGTTTGTTTTATCTTCACAAGTCAGAGACTTTGGCCTAGACTGACTTGCAACATGGAAATCTTGACACTTACCTTCATCTACCTTCCTTCTCTCAGGTAATACTTAGTCTTTAATATGGTCTTTGGCAACACTTAACTACTGGGTTCTGGAATCATAATTTTGATCAGGATAACTGCTTTAGGGGTTGGGGCTCATTGCATTTAAAATTCATGGGCATAGGGGCAGTAGTGTGAAAATCTCATATATTCTATTAGCTTTTGAAGTTTTTAAACAGGAAGCACTAAAGTAATACTGTTACTCAGGTCCTAAGAAAACAGCAGAGACTAAAATAAAAGCTTCTTAAGGATTACAAGTGTTACAAACTCTTCTGACTGAGTCTGAGCAAAACATGAAATTTTAGAGGGTTTTAATTCCTCTGGACTGTGAACCTTTAATTCACAAGGGCTAAGAAGATTTTATTGTAGGTTATCAATTATTTGGGTATAGGACTTTAGAGTGCAAGAGAATGTAACCTTTCTCTGTTAATTTCACTCTGTATTTAATAATAAAAAGGAATTCACACTAAAATTTGGAATACTTCTAGACTGTTGGGTTTTATTTATGTTGATTTTTAATCTCAGTACAGTTCTTCAGATGGGCTTTCTTAGACAATCTGGCTGGACGTAAGTTGGTCTCTGGTCATAGTAATGTCTTGGAATTAATGTACTTGTGTATTGCTTTGAGCCACTTTAGGGCTTTCTTGGGGCAAAGCTGAAATGCTCACTCATGGACCTAAGAAAATACAAAAAAAAAAAAAAATAAAGCTGTTGGAGTTAAGCATCATAAAGGTGAAAGTAGGCTATGCTGTCCTGATAGACGGCTGCTCTTTGCTGATGGGTGAGTCTGGAAGAAGAAACTAAAGACTTACGCTTCAGCCTTCTCTTCTCCTTTTTTGGGACCTCCTTCATCTCCTTGTGAAGAAGGTATATTCTTAGCTCTTCCACAATGTGAGCTTTACCTGTCAAGGCCAGTTACTGTCCAACTGCCTGGACATAAGTCACTAAATCTAATTATAGGTTGTATATTAGCAATGACATTTCCTCTAGCCCCAAACCACTCCCTCTAATATTAAACTGTAATGTTTTGGTTTGATTTATATTAAACCAATATTTTGGTTTCTGTATGAATACTGTGACTCTCAGTTGGTTGCACATAACGAATGGGATTGTTATTCATTAACCGCTTACACTCCAATAATATGGAAGATATTTATCCTTTTCTGATGATTCCGGGAAAATAATTTTGTTACATTGATCAGTTAATAATTTCTGCCATAAGTAACAGAAAATCCATCTCAGTGGTTTATTTCCCTTGTGTAAATGATACTACAGAAGTATGTGACAGTGGCTATGATTTAGCAGCTCAAAGGTATCAGGGATGATGTCTCAGGGATCCACTTTTACTTTCCCGGCAAGATCACAAGATGTTACCCCAGGCTCCAAACATCAGCCAGAGTCAAGGTTTAAGAAAGGAAAGAAGACGTGACATCTATTTCTATCTCTTTTATCAGAAATGCAAAAATCTTTCCAGAAATTTCCCAACAGTTCTATTTCATTGGTCTGAACTATGTCACATGATCATACCTCACTACAAGAAGACTGAGAAAATGAGTATTAGCTTTCCCAGCCTTTATGGTGGAAGGTGACAAACGTGATAGGGGCTGACAATGCCTGTTGGAACAGCCAACCAATAGTGTCAACCACAATATGGACTGCGATGCTTTCAGGGGCTCTGAAATGAGTACGGTTTATGACCTTCATTTTGGAAAGGATTTATTATGGATGGTAGGTTTCTCTTTGTGTTATTTAAAATTTTTTCTTTGTGTATTCTCACCTGTTTTTAATCTACGGCATGACTTTCAACAACTATGTAGCTCAGTGGTGATACTTTTATGGAAAAAAAGAAGCTCATGAGCTTTGTCATAGCTCTTCCTCATTTGGAGGGTTTTTAAAAAATTTTACTCTGGTTTCACATGTCTGTCTAGGGCCGTTAATGTTACTGAATGACATATATAAAGGTTTGTATTATTTTTAAAATAAAAAAATTTTCTTTATTTGTATTTTCTTCTGGTTGTTTAGTCATATTTTGGGCTTTACAAAAGAAGAATTTGGGATGTTCAAGATTTGGATTATTAAATCCTGCTAATACTTAATGCAGGGTATTCAGAATATGGTTTCCATTTTTATTTTGTGTTACCCTTGTTGTGACATTGTCACCACTTTCTTTTTCTCATTCCTTGAAACTTAGCCAAATAGTAGTGGAAGGTACTACCCTTACAAATTTAGTTCAAATGTTCCGCCAATTTTGATCTTCATTCAGACTGACGTGGGCTTCACAACAGATTTATTTCCTGCTTTTCATGAAAACTTAAAAGTGTATCTGTTAAGATTTTTCCCCTTTCAACTTTGAAACATTTTATTAATAGAACAGTATTACATCATGATGTCATATTTGTTGATATTGCGGAGTCTCTTCTAAAATGTCTTGCTTTGGATTAGAATTGGCAAAACTTGTTAAACGTGAGTGGATTTGTTTACAGTATTAACTGTTATAAATAACTCCACTTTTTGAAAGGTTCCTGTTTTGTTTGATAAAAAAATACATATATATAATCTGCCACGTATGGGATTTAATAAAAATTGCATACACAAAGACTTTAGGTCCATCTTTCCAGAAAAAGACACAGTAAGAGGAATTAGCCCTTAAATTAAGAGCTAAGTAAATCTAGTATAAATAAAAAGGTTGCTTTCCATGTACGCATCTTTTACCTAACCATTCGTTTTCACGTTTTCCACATGCTCTGTACACATGGATCACAAATTGGAGAAGGAACGTACCAAAAACAAACAACTCAGGCAAAAACGCTGAATGTCACTTTGCACAAGCTTCCAGCCAGAATAATTAGAGCAGAATCTGCCTCTTGTTACAGATACAAGATGGGCCTTTTGCTCCATGTGTGTACCAACTGCATCCCATGGCCAGGCTGGGCAAGCTCCCTGAACAGAGCTGGCAGTGAGACTTAGGCACTTGCTGCCTCAACTTGCTGTTCGGAATTGAGGCTGCCAGACCACTGTTAAGACTGATTGGTATTCACACTTCATTCGAGTGGGTTTGCATTTGGACAAAGTCTTCATTTTCACCTTCCTTGTTATTTCCTGAGGAAAATGAGCAATTCTTCAAGGCTGATGTGCTTTTCAATTCTAGGATTGTTCAGTTCCCCACTGCCCCCCAAGCTTACTTTATACAAGAAAGGTCTGCATACTTAAGCTTGTAGGTACAAGGGTGTTATATTCAACTCCTGCATTTTTCAAGGAGATTTTTCTTCCCTTATTTTTTCTTTCTTTTCTTGGCTTAGGAACCGTGTGAATGGTTGCTGACTGAGAACATTAGATACATAGTAAATTCCTTTATCTGCAGGTCAAGGACAAAATTAAACCAGAGGAAATGACCTTGTGACAGCTTTGGGGAAGTATGAATCAGACTTAAAAGGGGGAAAAAGTTGTTGACATACTCTTTCTATATGATTCTTTCCACTGAGAAGGAACAATCTGTTTTCCTCACAAGGAGCTGGCACTGGTCAAGTGGATTTTAGAAAAGTTACGCTGAACTCAATTTATTCAGAGCTATGAAGCGTTTTTCAAACGTGAACAGACAGTACTGCTGATATTCTTTTGATTTTCTTAAAAAAGCTAAAATCCATGTCTGTAATGCCATACTGGAACAGAATTTGGAACCCCCCACACTAATCTTAGGCAATATAAACAACCAATATTTATATACACATAGGTATATGCAAATACATAATAACTTATTTTTTTCACAGAAAGAACCTAGGCAAAATGAGGCTACCAAAAAAAATTAACCTGAATTATTCAGATTGACTAACTGGCACAAACTACCATAGCAACTAGTCAATTCTATACTCTATTTCTGCAGTGTTCTCTTCCAAAATTGTGTATGATCAAAAAAGTATGAGCAAGCTCAACAGATCATTTCAATTACGAAATTAATCCAGATCTTGTGATTACAGCAAGGACAGGTTCTTTTGAAATAAACCCCAGATCTCAGGGACTTTCTGCACCCTCTTCCTTCTGCCTGGCAATACCTTTCTTTTCTCCACTCTTCACCTCCTTTGTTATTGGGTAGACCCTAAAATTCCCTTCAAGAATTGGCTCAAATGTCTCAGTGATTACTTCTTTGACTCTGCCTCTACTCATTCAGTTTAAAAAGTAAATGTATTAAATATACGTATATATATATATATGAAGTACATAAATGCTGATATATATACTAGAATACAGGACACTGTCCTTGTCTAAGGAGGAAGTCACTGAACCTGTTCTCCCCAGAACCTTAGGATATACTTGGATCATGGACTTTTTCACTTGTAATGTAGTTCAATCTTCATTTCTATCTTCCCCCCAGACCAGCACTGTCCAATATGGTAGCCACTTTTGGTTCCTCAGCATTTGATATGTTACTAGTCCAAACTGAGAAGTGCTGTAACTACAAACTAAATTTTAATGACTTAGAATGTAAAAACAGAGCTACCCTACACTATGAGCATCCCGAGTATAAGGACCATGTTTTACTAATTTCTGTATTTAAGTATCAATTGCATAAAGAATAAAGGTATTTGGTAAATGTATGTTAACTGAATGTATATTTGAATAGACATTGCTAATGTCCTACAGCTAAGAACAAGATGCTAATTTGTGGAGGCAAAAGTTACTTTAGGATCGAGACCCCTAATATCCTCTAAGTTTTGTTTTTATTTCTTAAGACATGACAGTTTAGGAACAATTTCAATGATTTCTCCTTACAGATAATTTGAATTAGTTACCTCTACGTCCTGTTTCTTCATGTCTACCATCCTTCTCGGTTATTTGACCTGGCACATTATACAGAGGTGATTTTCCTCAAATGCAGGGGGCAAATGCTATATGCTGACTCTCTATCTGGCAGGATCATAGCCAGGTTGAAATGAAAAAGCTGGCAAGTAACAGCACCATGCTCCAGCAAATCTGCTCATTTACCACCAGTATATTCCAGTTAGCTGTCTGGGAAGCCTCAGGAGATCCAAAATGCATTTTTTCATGAGTTGCATAATGGAGAGAAAATCTCTGGGAAATCCGATGTTTCTTTGGGATGTCCAAGATTTAGGTAAGTTATTATTTCCTATGGGCTTCTAAAATCTAAGTTTAGCCTCTTAAGACTTCAGGGTTTGGGGGGGTTTTGGCAAAGGGTGGAGGCATAAAGGCTGTGATAGTCTTATCTGCTGTAGTCCCAAAATAAATGACTAACAGAGTAAAGGATACTAAAGAAATATGTCAACTAAATGCAGCATGTAATCCTGGTTTAGATCCTACTGATAAATGTTATTTATGGAAAAGCTGACAAAATTTGAATAAAGTATATAAAATAATGTTACAGTAATATTAATTTCCTAATTTTGATAAATGTACTGTGGTTATCTATGTTCATTAACATTCATGTTACTCAATTTTTAAAAAGTAAATTTTCATATTTTATAAAATTCAGAAGCTTTGACCATTTGAAGAAGTTTTCTGATTTTTTAAGTTCTATAATTATAACTATATTATACTTACAATATATTCATAGTGAACTTTCTGAACAGCATAGGCTTCTTCTGGTGACCAAGTAATATTTTCTGTCACTTACTCCAAATGATTAAAATATATTTAAACTGTTGGATAAAGTTATTAGTATATATTCAGATAAAGTTAAACCAAATATATTTGGATTTTTTAATTATGTTTTCTCTCTGTATTGACTTAAAATATGCATGTTCAGCCTAAATTACCTCTTTAAATCTGCTTTTTTTTTTTTTTTTTTTTTGCGGTATGTGGACCTCTCACTGTTGTGGCCTCTCCCGTTGTGGAGCACAGGCTCCGGACGCGCAGGCTCAGCGGCCATGGCTCACGGGCCCAGCCGCTCCGCGGCATGTGGGATCTTCCCAGACCGGGGCACAAACCCGTGTCCCCTGCATCAGCAGGCGGACTCTCAACCACTGCGCCACCAGGGAAGCCCTAAATCTGCTTTTAAAAATTCAAGTTACTCTCAGAATCCTGAGGGGATCTCACATTCCATGTTGTGTGAATTAACTTTTATTCCTAACTTGGGCACTGGGAATTATTCACTGTTTTGAGGAAAACTGTGAAATGATCCAGTTGAAGTTTTAGAAAGATATCTCTGGTGACAGAGTAAAGCAGAGATGGCAAAGAGAAGAGACTGGGAGTATCGCAACTGTATCTGCTGGGAGTATCACAATTGTATCTGCAACAGATGATAGGGACCAGAACCAGAACAGTGGCAATAAGAACAGAACAGAGGGTCCAGTTATAAAGCCCATTTCGAGGGCAGTGTCACATCATTTGAATGCCCACATGAAGGCTGAAAGAACTCATGTTTACACCAGAGTTGCCAAGACTGGTGACCCAGAAGGTGGTGAACCTGAGAGAGGGCACCCAACAAAGAGAAGATATTTTTGCATTATTTTATCACTGCTCATCATTTGGAAAATTCTTTTCATTAATATATTTTCCCTAATATTCATTTTCCATAAAAATTCACACAGGAGTCTATTACTGCTAAGGGAAATTCTGGGGAACTTGCTTTGAGAAATTTGTGAATCAATTAAGAGGGCATTCCTATAAAGCCAGGCTCACCCACGCAGGTCTGCAAGACTGAAAATGTTTTCTAGAGACAGAACGTATCATGGGTCACTGTGCTTTTTAACTTTTCAGATTTTCCATGGGAAGTACCATCCTCAGCTTTAGAACATTACCGTGCAAAAGAAGGAGCAGCTGGTATTTTCCCAACAGTTCAGAATTTATTTTCCCTTAATTATGGTATTACATGGTAGGAAAATTTTCTGACAGAGAAAAGGTTAAAAAAAAAAGAGAAAGACCAAAAGAAAGAATCAACTATTCCAATATGAGCCACATGTAAAATAACCCAGAAAATAACGGATCGAGTCACAGGAAGATGTGAGAGTTTAAAATGCTAGTCACAATCAAAAGTCTTCTTTTCATCGAAAGCTGACGGCAATTGGCCAATGCCTTCATAACAGATGTGCTAAAGGATCTCCAGCCGAGGGACAGAAATGACTAAAGTGAAAATTACTGCTATTACCGTGAGCTGACGATGACCCATCAGGCCAAGTCGACCCATGAGGTTTCAAAGACAGCAAGCCGCAAGTGATGCCAGAGACCTGGCCTGCTCTGAATCCTAGGGATCCTACCTCACCCATCAGCAGTAATCACTGCTAAAGGCCTGTCATCGTCCACTTTTTGTCACTGCAAGGAGACATGTGAGTGCCACAGCCATACCAAATCATTCCCTCCTTCATCAGAACCTGAAATCTGCTACTGCCCTGTAAAATCTGTTCTTTGAAGAGATTTGCCTTCCTGTTTATAAATTCCCTTTAGTGTGAGTTTCCCACATCAGAAAAAAAGGCCTTGACTCTGAATTAGCTAATTTATCTTGAGTGTGCCATTAATCTAAATTACCTTTAGGTTTAAGCAACATGAAATCATCTTGTAATAGCTCAATTTCACCAAACTCCTATTTGTATTTTAACTAATGATGATGCAGGGGTTTTGCTGTTTGTATCCACTAAGCAGTTTGCTATTTTCTCCAAAACCCTTCACCCTTTCATCACCTCCCCCCCCACACACACACGCACACATGCACACGCACACACTTGCACACACGTGCACACACACGCACACACACGCACAAGTAATCCAAATGGAAACGTTTTAGTCCCATATGTTCTAAAATAGGTGAGTTTGGTTTAGCAAATACCTGACTCAATCTAGGATTTAAAGTAGTTGGTACTGAAGATAATGCCAACGATTCTAGGCCTAGGGATTAAAAGGGTAGTTTCAGCTTTAATTCTTTGAAAATGCATCCATTCTTGTTATGTGACCAGCAGCCACCCTGCCCTGCAAAGGGTAACTAACTCAGGCACTGGTGGCTCTCTCGAACTATCCCATCACATTCTCCACTAATCCTCCAGACAAAAGAGGAGCTGAACAAGTCCCAGTTCCGGATGTGTCTCTTCCTGCCAACTCCTGTCCTATCCAGGCACAAGTGTCAAAGTTCTGCCATTAATAGGTCTGACCCTGGTAGCTCCTGCCCCCATGAGAATCCAGCATGAAAATGGGTGAATGCCTCTGACCCATGAGCACTCTAAGCCAGAAAGCAATCTCCTATGTCTGGAGTGACTCTAGTGCTCTGAGGCTCACTGGGCTACCGCTATACCCAATCGCACTGTGTGTGGCTGGTCTGTCTCACCAGCCCCATACCTGGGGCTCTGAGTCCAGATCTCCAATATGGCTCCCTCAGACTGAAGCCTAACCTGAATGACCTTAACTATTTCTGCAATGACTTCTCACAAGATTAGATTCTGCTCCTCAAATCAATTCATGTCCCTGACACTGCTCACTGCTACCACTCGAAAGTGCCACCTCAGAGTAGTGGCTCTTGACCCTGGGCGTGCACTGGAATCAGCTCAAGGTTCAACTACATTCCCTCAGATTGAGAAACGCTGCCTTAGATACCAAAGCCGGTCTGGGCCAATGTGCAGTTTTGCATATACATGATTCTAGTATGGAAGCTGTCTCAAACTTTTTAAAGAAGTGGTCAAGCTATAAATCAGAAAGTAATAAAATATACAATACTATGGATATTACTGTTGTGTAATGTATTGCCATGTTAATCATAGCACGATTAAATTACTGCTTTAACACTTTCTTTGCTTTAGAGAATCTTCCTCCAACTCCCCTACTAGTCAGCCCTGTCTGGTACTTTCCAGTTCCCCTGCCCATCAGGTCTGCAATCACGGCCACCTGTTGGTACCATCCAAAAGCATACACCCTAAACCACTTGTTCTTCGTCCTTTCAACACAGTTCCCTGGCTCTTTCTACTCTCTTTGGCTTTTGATCTCAGGATTAATTTTTGACTCACTACCACTTATGCTTAGCCCTGCTACCACAACCAAAGGAAGACTCAGTTTTCTCCTTCATCTGAATCCAACTTTTCCTCCAGGTCAAAGACCTTCAACTGCCCTTATAAAACTGTCCACTTAGGTATGCACAAACTTATATCTGAGTTGCAGAGTATCTAGAATTTTTTTGTCCCTATGTTTATGTATATAAAGGTATTGTAATAACATCTTTACAATAAAAGAAGGACAGAAAAATTGCAACTTCCATTTTGGTAAAAGGGAAGCTAAACAACATAATCCACCTGGTCATCCTGCTTTCTGGAATCAAATCATCAGATTTCTACAGGCAGAGTCCGCACCAAGTTGCCTATGGCCCTCCCAACTGATGCCCACATTTTCTCAAACCCTTCTTGTACCCCACACTGCTGACAGTTTAGGATGCACTAAATGTCAGATCTGTCTTATGGTACCATCTTTAAGTGTGGATTTAGCATGCCACTCTCCTGATCTAAAAGATTCACTGACTTCAAATTTTCTAGAGAAGTGACTCTTACTTGGTGGGGCATACCACATTAGGAAAAGTGACAGAGTATAGGGGAGATATATGCTCCTAAAAGCAGTTTCAATATTATAATTCCAAACCATATTTGGAAAACTTTCAAAACTCACATATTGCTTCCATAATAGAACTTATAGAAGGGACAGCTTACTTAGTCATTCACGATGAACAACTGTTCATCATACGCATACTAGGTAGCAGGCACTATTCTAGCTATTCTACCAGCAGGGAAAATCTTTACTGGCATGGGAAAAGAATGCAGACAAGCCGGAAAAGAGTCGTGCTGAAATAAAACATCCAAATTAAAATCTCAGGAAAGCGCCACAAAGTGGAAAACTGTACTTCTACTACATCAAGTCTCAACTCATTGTTTCTCAGCAGCCTCCATCCAAGCCATCTTCGAGGGCTGAATGGTGGTCCCCAAACGATATGTCCATGTTCTAAGTCCTGGAGGCTATGAATGGCGCCTCATTTACATAAAGGATCTTGAAGCTGTAACTAAGTTAAGGGCCTTGAGATGAGATCATCCTGGTTTATCCAGGTGGGACCTCAATGCACTAAGTGTCCTTATGAGAGACACACAGAGGAGAGACATACAGGGAAAAGAGGAGAAGGCCATATGATGACAGAAGCAGAGATTGAAGTGATGTATCCACAAGCCAAAGAACACCTGGAACCACCAGAAGCTGTTGGAGGCTAAGCAAGGTTCTCTGCTAGAGTCTGGAGAAGGAGCACGGCCCTGCGGGCACACCTTAATTATAGACCCTGGCCTCCAGAACTGGGAGAGTATCCACTTCTATGTTTTAAGCCATGAAGTTTGTGGCAATCTGTTACAGCAGCCACAGGAAGCTAATAAAACCATATACTGTAATTTGCAGTAAGTTTTCCTCACCCTATAGCAACAGAGAGTGTGCATAGTTGATATAGAATGAATTCTTAATGGACTCCAGACCAACTGCTTTATATAGTGTAAGGACTACCTCTGAGGTAGGAGAGAGGGAAAGGGCAAACTAAACTGATTCAAAGTTATTATTCTGCCCATACAACATTTGGAAGCTTACCCTAGGAAAGATACAGTACATTTTTCTTTTCTTATCTACCATTAGCTGTATCAAACAAGACAGGCAAAAAAAAAAAAAAACACATCACAAAGAACCCTTGATTTTTTTCAAACACAATGTGCTTCATTTTCAAGGGAACTGGTCTCCAAATAATTCCAGAAACATACTTTAATTATATTTTACACAGGATATACACTGATTGGACCCTTGCTTTTTACTCTTTTCAGGTCAAAGACATCTCCCATTGATCTCTTCTCATTAGCTACTGATAAAATAAGTAGCTCATAAATGAATTTTCACTTGGCAAAAGTGGATTAGGAAATCCAACATTTATTCTGAAATAATTCAGAATTCTAATTTTATTACATAGTAATTATAAAATAAATCACAAACCAAGATATACTCAATGCTGCATGTAAAGAATTTTCACATTCAAATGAAAGAAATTTTAAATAAGAACTAATCAGAAAACGTAAAACAGCATAGAAAGTAATAAAACATTTATACAAAAATTAAAACACAGGGGATTGGCTCAAGATGGCGGAGTAGAAGGACGTGCGCTCTCTCCCTCTTGCAAGAGCACCGGAATCACAACTAACTGCTGAACAATCATCGACAGGAAGACACTGGAACTCACCAAAAAAGATACCCCACATCCAAAGACAAAGGGGGAGCCACAATGAGACGAGACCCGGACCTCTGGCCAGAGCCTGAGGAGCTCCGTCCTGAAAGGTTCAGTAAGAAGAACAAGGAGAGCGTAAGTCCTTACACATACCTGCTTTTTGGAATTGGACCCCGAAACTGTTTTGGCATGAGGTTTGCTATCATGAACATGAAACTTGGTGTTGTCAGAGTCCTGCAGAACTTCTTCAAACCTTGTAAAGAAACACAGATCCCCCTGAAATTAAGCACTCAAGGACTCATGAAACCGGAAAAACCCACTGTTCTAGAGGTTATGCTCAGAGATGGGACCATAAGTAGAGCCTGACTTTCCCTAAGGACTTGGGCTTTGTTCTTCAAGAAGCTGTGTCCTAGAATTTCAGAGAACTTGATTTACTTTGTGATAAAACCCAGAAATAAAGAAGGGCTTCACCTACTGCACTTGCAAAAAAAAAAAAAAAAAATTAAAACAGAAAAAAACAGACAAAAAGTTCTTATCAGTTATGTTTCTGTACACTTGATCTTAGCTACGTAAACATAGCTTGGGCAGTTAATTAAGCATTGAGAAAAGATAGATGAGGAGTGAAGGAAAGGGAAATAAATAAAACTCTAAGTGAGAATTTTCTGACAAATGTGCCTTCCCAGTTAATTTTCACAACCAGAGCTAAGCCACATCTGCATCGTTTGCACTTCCTTTCATTACCCAGGCACAAATCACTTGCTCATTTATCATTCCTGTAACACATGTATTATTGAAGTGCGATGATTCATCACTTTTCATTGATCAAATAACATCCAGAATTACCTTCCAAATGCTTTGCATGTAGAGGTGACCAAATAACTAAAAATCTGTGACGCTTCCTTTTAATAACACCTCCATGAAAAGATTTAGTAAACCTGATTTCTTATCATTTCTCCCATTAGCATGGGGACCGTGCTCTCTTGCTGGCTCCATGGGCCTGAGTGCCTCTCTCCCTCCACGCCTGGTTCATCCCACATGCTTTCATGTGCAAATGGACAAAAACTGCTGTCAACTGAGAACATTTGGGAGCCATTCCCCTCGCCTTTCCTTAAGTAAAATATAAAAAGCACTAGGAGCAAATAGATGTGACTATTACGTAAGAAGACTCTTTAATATGTTGCTTGAGTAGTCAGTCCCGAGGAAAACACCATCTATAAATGAGCAGATCAGACTTTGTAAATAAATCAGAACTCAGACCACCATGCTTCCAGAAAGTGGCTGCTTTCAGGGGTGTGGGTTGCATGTATTGAGTGGAAAGAAATATGGTCTCCACGTGAGTCATTTTTGCCACTTTCTCAGAGCCTACCCATGTGTCAATTGCAGATATTCAGAAATTGTTTCCTGATTGCAGTGGACACGTGGACTCTCCTTTTCCAAGTTGCAGAGTCTCATTTGGAGATGTTGGCAAACGGAGGATTTAGGCCCCCTGCTGCGTTAGCCCTGTTGGAAGTTAGCAGGACCTCTATGGCGCAGCAATCACACATCGAAATCTCATTCTGATCAAACTGCTGAAGGCAGCTGTCCCTGGCATTTCCCTCAACAGGTAGGTAGAGCTAAAGGCATGAGCTGAATTCAATGAGAGAATATGAACAGCTGTGAAAGGACATGACCTCTTCTAAATTGAATCTGAAAAATCCCTTCACACACAGATTCTCTCTCTCTCCTCTCCTTTCCTCCTTCCTTCTCCCTGTTTCGCTGGCAGGCAGAAGAGGGGAAAACACTGACTATGTGCTAGGTAAGCTCTGTGCTAGATGCTTTATCTCACGTAATTCAACTATATGAACACCACTGCCCTTGGAGAAACCTGAGCTCAGCATGATGCCAGCTCACAGCTCAGGGGTGTAAACTGAACACATAATCAAGAGCCCACACCCACCCACATCCATCGTCTTTCTCCTGCATTGTGATACCTCCAGCAAAGGGGCTCGATAAAATTGGTCAACGGCAAGCCTTACAGCTCAGCCTGTAGGTAAGCAGACTACATGGGAAAGTATTTTTAAACTAAAAACTTAGTGGATATATGTCAGAAAATAGTATTACATTTACCACTGAGCATCATTCTAGGAAAGAGCAGACTTGAGTACAGATATGCAGAGAAGGCAGTAAATACTGAAGGGAATTTGTCTTGGCCACAGACAAGAATAAAATCGGAACAAGAATAAAATCGGGATGTCACAAACGTATGGACACCAAGCGGGGAAAGTGGCGGGGGGTGGTGGTGGTTGGATGAATTGGGAGATTGGGATTGACATGTATACACTAATATGTATAAAATGGATAACTAATAAGAACCTGCTGTATAAAAAAATAAAATAAAATTCAAAAAAACAAAAATCAGGATGTCAAATCAAGTAGAAAGGAAGTTAGAGTACCATCTAGAACCCAGGAAAGATTAAGACAAAGATAAGCACAGTCACCATGTCAGACACAAATACAGCTGATAACTCCATGGGAATTAACAGCTTCTATTAATATAGTTGTCTCTCAGTATCCTCCCATATACTTTAAGTTATTTCTAGATTATTTATAATACCTAATACAATGTAAATGCCGTGTAAATAGTTGTAAAAACAATGTAAATGCTATGTTAATAGTTGCCAGCACGTGGCAAATTCCATTTTGCTTTTTGGAACTTTCTGGAATTTTTCTTTTCCAGATATTTTTGATCCACAGTGGGTCAAATCTGCAGATGTGGAACCCACAGGTACTGAGGGCTGACTGTAATTTTCTGCAGTGAATCCCAGTGTGACCGTGCTTGCATAGTGTTTTTATTCTTAAAGGTCCAGGACAATTTTAAGCCTAAATCCTAATTCTAGAGTCTATGTACCTCAGGAGGCAAAGAGATGCTGTACTCTTTCCAGGTACCTCTAAGTCATCCTTCTAAAGTTTTTGAAAATTCCCTTGTAACTGAAGAGGCTACCAAGTCCAAGCTTTAGTATGCCTTCATTAAATACCATCCTCACATCCTTGTATTCCATAAATTTAACAGGAATACATCTATCCAAGGGCTTGCCAGAAATACTTCAATTTGTGCAGAATGAGTATTTGCATTTTCAACAGTATTTTCCTTTAACGACTAATACAATTATGAAACTATATCCTTAAATGAAAAATAAAGGACGTCACCACAACGAAAATGACATTTAAGATTCTTAGCATTTACTCGGTATATTGTCTCAGACACTTCAGGTGTTTCTCACATAACTAACAAAATAAGCCAAATGAACACACAACAGTCACGATGCTGTAGTTATTTCAAATCACATATGTTCCGTAATTTATCTTAATATATTTTAGCAAATATATATATTTTGCTATCTATCTATATAAAATATATAGAGATGCACTCACATATGTATTGTGTGTGTGTGTGTGTGTGTGTGTGTGTGTGTGTGTGTGTGTGTGTGTGTGTGTGTGATATAAAGCAAATATAGCCAAATAGTAACCATAATAAATCTAGAGGATGGGTGTCTGGTTGTTTACTATTCTCTCTACTTTTGTGTATGTTTGAAATTTTTCACGGACAAACATCACAGGAATATGTATTCAAGTACCTAGGCCTGTGGTTCCCATTTCATTCGGGATTCCCACCACCTCACTGGCAGCTGTATGTGTAATAACTGTTTCATTCATTTAGGCAGCGGGCTTTTGCCATTACTCGAGGTATCTAACGCTTCTCATTAGGGAAAAGCACTTAAAGATACTTGTCTAATTGTGTTCAGACAACATAAATGACCCACCTTTATCCAAGTTGAACTCCCAGTAGCTATCAATCAATGTATGTTGATACTAGGCTCTGACTAATTGATACTAAAGAGAATCTAACACCTCTGATCCGATAAGTACTGAAGTAGTGCTGATGAAGGCAAAGAAAGATTTTCCACAAAGTCTTTTGGAGACAAAAGCTCCAGCATTAAAGAAGCATCAGATATGCAAAACAAAACCCCTAACACCTCAGTAAGGTGCAAATGTACGAGCAAGCTAATGGACCATGCTGGGGGTAAGGACGGCCTCACAGCACAGCTGCATTACTCTGCACCTGCCCTCTCTAGCTCCATCTAACTTGGTAGATGATAAATCCTTTGGATTTGGCTACTTTGTGTAAGAGAAGTTGGTCAAAATCTTGGTAAGGGAAAAGAGCATTAGGAATTTATCAGTATATTCTCTCTCCACAATCTCCACTCTTATGCTCCTAAACATGTTTGTTACAGAAGAATTTACTATCATGAGTAACTTTAAGAATTTATGAAGTAAACATGGGTTAGAGAGAGAGAGTTCATAAGCAAACCTGTCAAAGTATTTTAAACGCTGTTTATATGTATAATAATAAAAACAACAAAATCAGGAAGAGAAAATGATGACAGCACATAAATTAAAAAACATCAATGCCTTTTTACGTATCTTGAATTTGTAAAAAGTGGTACTAAACAACGTATTTCCTTGGTCTATTCTAGCTCACTAAAAAACTTGAGAATACTCTTCGCCACAGTGACGGTCACATTATTTGTTTGCTTTGATGCAATACTATCCATGTGCATAGGCACATAAAATCTGTTTGGTCCTCCAGCCTATTTTTAAATTTTATTTTTGGTTTTGTTTTACTAGTCAAATTGTGATTTCTGTATGCTAGACCCCAAACTCTCACAAAATGTGGAAGTGATGTCAATTTGACTTTGGGAGTGTTAAATTAATTAAACAAAGAGGCCATTAGACTGAGGTGGTTCTAATATCCTAGGAGTCTGCCTACACACCCAAACCTAAGCCTGAAATGCCTCAAAGTCAAGAAATCAAAACCCGAGGACAAGTAATCACAGACAACCAAGTAAGCCTTCCCAAATAAGGCAACCACTTAAGGCAAACCAATCAAACAGTGTCCTTGCTTTGCTTCTCCATCTTCTCTATAAAAATCTTTTCATGAGCTCTGGTCCGTGGAGCCCTCTGAACGGCTTCCAATTTAGTGCTGCTTCATTCAAATCAAGTTTTGCTCAAATAAACTCTTAAAATATTTAATATGCCTCAGTTTATCTTTTAACAGGAGGAATAACTGAACTCTCATTCATGAAGGCCTTGATCCCAGTGGCATACCTGCCTGACTAGTGGGAAATCTGGTATAAAACTTCCAGATTCTCACCATTATAATCTGCCCATTAAACTGAATTGTGAAATTAAAATAACTTTGTTAGCAAAAAGCCTAGGAATATATAATTAGCTTAAAAATAAAAGCTCATTTTAATATCTTGTCTGTTTTTTAATTTCTTTCCTGTCAATCTCAAACATAAGTTACTAGGTAGGATTCTTATGTTTCTTAATCTCTACTGAATAATTTTTTTTCGCATCCCACACTAGATACCAAGGACTTTAGTCTCCCTCCCTCTCTCTCTCTTATCTCACAGATTATTTCTGAAAGCATCTAAAGTGAAAAATGACCCAAAAGACAGATTTCTGTCTTTGGAATTTCACATCAAGTAAGGAAGTAAGGTTTTGTTTTCCCCCAGATAGTTCAGGACCCACTCCCAACCAGCTCCCTCCACCACAACTTATTTCTGGAATCCTATTTCTGTAAGAACTGGAAAATAATATAAGCCCTGATGACTCAGCTTCTCAGGGCACTGCTGAAGCAGTGGTGTGGAGAGGCTGCGCAAGTTGGAAGACCCAAGCTTTGCTGGGCATTTCTCTCCATTTGAGCCTCTCGCTGGCATTGTGTTTCTCAGGGCATCTTCCCCACTGGGCAGCAGCAAGGGAAAATCACATGAAATTAAATATCATTTTATATGAAATATGACTTAGGTCCTTAAACTGGTCTGGATTTGCAGGGACACAAGCCATTATCCTTGGGCCAGAAACACTAATAATAAAGGCACTATTTGATAAAGTAAACATTCACAGAGAAAGAAACCATGAAAAATCAGTAGTGAAATTAGTCACTGTTCCTAAACTGTCTTTCTGAGAAATGAGATGCATTTAAAATAGAGCCCTACACTTTAAGATGGGAACCGCGATTAATGACAATGCCTCACCAGCAAGAGGAAGAACTGCACGTCAAAACAGACACAAGGTATCTTAAAATTGTAGATGGAGTGGGGAATGTATTTTCTACCTTTCAAAAAAAGGAAGCAGGCAAATAATTGCTGCCTCCTTCCGAAGGGTTAAGCGTTTCTGATTAGCTTTGGGTCATGCATCACATTCTGAGTGCCTAAGCTTAAGGACACACTTCATTGAACCCCATCTAGCAAGCTTCATGCTTACGAAGGTGTTCCTCTTCATTGCTTCTCATCTGGGCTACAAAACGATTGGGCTGGAGACTGACATTGATTAAGTGCAAGAGAACCATGTTTTACCGTGACAGCTGCTAGGCTTCTGTCAACAAATCAATGTATTTTTTTTTCCTTTGCACCTTAACTCTCCCGTTAGCATCCTGCCGTTACCAGAGATGAAAAACATCTCTATATAACTGTCTGCTGACGGACCACTTTCTGATTTGCCAATCACATATAATGTTTTTATGATGGAAAAGGCTAACCCTTCATTCTAAGCAGCTTTTGGTGCACAAACAGTGCAATTTGCTGGAATCCTCTGGGGTGTGGCTGCTGCTCCTATAACTTAGAATCAAAAGAGACAGACATATTTTACAGAAAAATGTCACTTTACTCTCTGGATTTGATCAGTAAGGGTACAAATGCACCCTGTCCCTGAACTTGGGGAGTGTTTCAGCAATGGTTCCACCCACTGATCTCCTGCTATCTAGATAAGACAGTCACCCTTAATAGCTTTTTGTGCACAGAATATCCTTGGTTATTTATAATAGAGTGAGGCTGTTAAAAGCTGTACATCACACTGTGCACCAGAAACAGGAGGTGTGGTTAGGAGACAGCAGATACAGAGATCTCTAAAGCAACACGGGGTCAAAATAGAACTTTTATAGATATTCTGCTTAAAACAGCAGACTTGCCTCCTGCCTTCTATCTCCAACTGTGTGTGGCTTGAAATTGAGCCCTGAACTTGCTTGGCTGGAAACATATAGGACAGACCCATATGGAATGAGTAAATTACTGCGTAGTAATTAGAGCTTTCTGGGACTATTTAATGAAAGGTGTATTTTCATGTGCTTTTTGTCTGTGATTCTATTTCATAACCAAATGCTAAGTAACCTTAAACCAAGCTTTTCACCGTGTCAATCTTGGACAACATGGTTTATTTTGCCCAGTCAATCTCTCCTCTTTTTTTAACCCAGGAAAGAAGAAATAGAGCTAATATGGGAGAGTAATGGGGCCAAAGGTGAAAAGAGGAAAGGGTAAAATAAACTAATTCTGTCACAAGGAAAATAGGCATTGGGAGAGGATACCAGGAGGGTTCCTGCTAAACAGCTCCTTGGTGTTCTCTGGCCCCAGTCTCCATACCTCCAGAGGTGCTTTTCAATCACTGAGGAGCCGGCTACCTCTTGCACTGAATAGCTTTGTGATTGCTGTAGAGGGTAATTGGAATTTTGAAAAGTTTCAAAGTTCATAGCAACATTTAGAAACAAAGTGTTAAAAACAGTAAGTACACCTGGTTTTATTCTAAATGACCAAAATAGAAAATAAATTAGATTTAGGATAATAACCCAAATTAAAAGAGAGTGTTTTTGACTTCATGCCCATACTAAAAGGGTCTTATTACTATAATGCAATTCATCCTGGCTCCCAGAATATTTCTTCACATTCAACCACATTCTACTCAAATTTCTTGTATGACTGTTAAGAACCTAAAAGTTTGAACAATACTGTTGCATCTGTTATGAGACACAGCCATATAGAAAAATGTATTAGCAAAACAGTTAAAAACATATTTATAAGTGTTGCATACGCTCACTTTTTAGGGACAAAATTTACTTTTGCTTTTCCCTCGTCTCTCTTACCTTATCGTTAAGAAAACTTTTCACTCCAAAAGAAGTAAAAATTAAATTAGAGCAAACAAACTAGGGAATGATAATGATATTTGCCCCCAGACCATTTATGAGGGAAAGGGATTCCTTCGATTACCAGAAAGTTGACAGCCGTTGCTTTGTTTTGTTTTGTTTTTTAAGCTCTGGAAATTTTTCTTTCTCTTCATCCCACACTTTTTAAAAAGTTTCTCCACTCTCGTCTATGAAAGAAGACTTTTAGGCCTTTAGGTTTCCATCACATATGAGAATTAAGGAAAACTTATTTAAAAAGCATGCCTCTCTCAATTATTCTATCATATTATTGCAGAGGGAAGCATCTAATCATGAAGTTCTCAAGACCCAGCTTTATCCCATGTCCAAGACCACATACTTGGTCTAAAAGGAAAGGACTTGAACATATTTTCACCAAACCCAGGCTGAAGGCTTTAATTTAAAGTATTGTCTCATCTGAGATGGTTCAAGGCTTTACTAACTATTGTTTCTAATAACATAAGGAATGACATATATACAAGGTCATTTGAGAATCCAAGAAAGAGCCTGAAGTCCATTGCCAGATATACACCGTTTAGGTGGATAAACAGGTACATTTGATACATTGTGTCTTAGACGGTTCTCTGGAAACAAATACTGAGATGGAGAATTGCAAGCAGAAGGTTATGCAGAGAAGTACTCTTGAGAGTTACAATTGTAAAAAAGGCTAGGACAGCGGAACTGGGCAGTGGGAGAAGCTGACCTGCAATGCAGCTGTAGCTGGGGCATCCACCCATCCTGGGGAGCTCCAAGGATGGAATGGCTCCTCAGAGTTGTGTCAACTGAGTTGAGAGTTCTAGCCTTTATCCCCATAGCAGTGAATTTTCTGCCTTGGGCAGCTCCCTGTGAGGGCCCATATCCCTGGGTGAGCCAGTACCTACAGCCAAGGGCAATGCCCAGTAAGGGAGGCGGCTGTGAGCTGTTAGCAGCAAAAATTCCAAGGAACTAGACAATGAGGGCATCAGCCAGAATAGGGGACCTGGGCAAAGCCATGCAGTATCCACGGCAGAAATACACTGTTTATGATACAGACTATTCTGCCTCAGTGTAAAAATTCAGTATTTTATTTACAGTGGCTCATTTTCACAGGGAAAATGTGCTCGAGCTTTGGTGTTTTGTTTTGTTGTTGTGTATGTGTGTGTGCATCAGTCCTTGTTTACATCTAATTTAAAACTAATTCCTCTTGGAACCACGAGTCAAAACTTAGAAAAGATCTGGCTTAATATACTTATTTTACTAATAAAGGAACTTTTTTTTTCCATGTCAAAAGGCTGCTTAGTGGGCTTCCCTGGTGGCGCAGTGGTTGAGAGTCCGCCTGCCGATGCAGGGGATATGGGTTCGTGCGCCGGTCCACGAAGATCCCACATGCTGCAGAGCGGCTGGGCCCGTGAGCCATGGCCGCTGAGCCTGCGCGTCCGGAACCTGTGCTCCACAACGGGAGAGGCCACAGCAGTGAGAGGCCCGCGTACCACCAAAAAAAAAAAAAAAAAAAAAGGCTGCTTAGTGACAGAGATATATCAAGAAGGGGTTCCAATCAATTTCCTTTCAGATCACCATTCTGCTTCATTAACTTAAAAATCTTTGTCTATTATATTTTTATTGTATTGGAAACATTGTGGAGATACAAAAGAAAACCCATGTAGCTTATCATCTTGAGATCATCTGTACTAAAATATGCTCCACTGTTACTGAAAATGTTATTCTAAGAATTAGCCTTGACAATATTTGTATTAGTTGTTTTATGAGAATCTAATGTGAAACCCCAACCTCTTCTGACCAGTAGAAATGTGTCAATCTTCCCATATTTTAATTAGGAAGCTACGGGGAGGAAGACTTTTCCCTTCTTCCCTTCTAGGTTCTTGGGATGGTCTAATAATTAAATTGGCATAAACCAGATTAACAGGAGAAGAAAAACAAATGTAATTTTGTACATATGGAAGTTCCATAAAAACATAAGTCTCTCTCCAACAGTCAGGCTACTGAGGTTTAGATGCCCGCCTGAGTGAAGGAGAAGTGATTCAAAGGGGAGAAAGACAATTCACAGGAGGATGATAAGATCAAATGTTTGATAAACAAATGTTTACCATGTGAAGAATTCTTTCTGATGTAAAAAAAAAAAAAAAAGTTATCTTCGGTAATACTCTCTTCCTGGTATAGGCTCCCTATCCAAATTCTTTTAGGCAGTTAAGGGGGAGGTAAAAAGCTCTTTATGAGTTTGTTGGACCTTGATTGTCTTTAGCTCAAAATAATCCACATGCCAAAGTGGCATATTCTGAGGCAGCCTGCCTTGAACCCCATCAAAGCCAATTTCAGTCATGTCCTCCTTCTTAACTATCACCTGACACTATCTCAAATTACCATGCCCCAGGAGTGATAAGGCTGTGCTTCTTCAGAATTACTTATACCCTACTCTCCTCATTCTTTGAGCCTTCCTGTTACTACTTAATATATTGCAGGCTGATATTTCTCTTTGCATACCAAATTATGTGTCCTACTACCATAAACTGCTCTTTTTAAAGATAATTCCTGTCAACATTACATGGGTCTTCCTATGCCGTCATCCCCACTGGAGATAACTGAAGAGATCTAATCACAGGAGGTGGAATCTACAGCTGTCAGTCCTAGGGAAGGTGACTGAAAGAGCAGTGCATCCCACCCAGGCAGCACAGCAAGCTTCGGCCACCGAGGCTGCTCCTGTCCATATGGTGTTTCCTGAGTCTACTTTTCTCTCTCAACTTGGTTTTTATGATTTATGACAAACATGCTAATGACAATGATATTGATGATAATCATATCTATCAAGCACTGACTGTATCAAATATTTGTATAAACACCACCTCGTTTATCTTTTGGTCTACAAAAAGTAGTGTAATATATTTCATAATTGTTGCTGCAAACATGGCCAACTACAAATCATATTTTTTTGCATGATTCCAGCCTCCAGAACACAACTGTCTATCCATAATAGTCCCCTGCCTGATGCTTCTGTGGAATCTTCAAAAGATATTGCCATGTTCCTGCTGGAAGTCTTATACCAACATTCATTATCTTACAATTGTTCCACGTTTTAAAAAATTTTCTTAATGTATAAAATTTGGTAGAACCTGTCTTCCTCTTTATAGCACATAAAAATAGTAATAAAAATGGAGCCAAAATTCAGCATAAAACACTCTTTATACAAATTCATCTCTTCCCCCCCCCACAACCCCCCTCCCCCCAATTCACCCTGAAGGTACCCATTATAGAACCCCCATGTAAAACAGGATCCTAATGGCACTCTGTCCTTAAAGCCTACATCAGCACAACCTGGCATAAAAAGTCAGACACAAATCTAACCCCAAAGCATTGATGAGTAACGCATCTTTGATGCTTGTTTGTTTTGATGAAGAGATAAGAGTAAAATTCCCTTTAATCATCTCTAGCTTATCCTCAAGTTTCCATTCCTTCAGTGGCTGCCACATCTTTCCCCTATTTTCATCAAAACATTTCTTTTCATAGTTGCTCATAAGAAAAGTGATTCTTTATCTTCTTTCACTCTAACCTTTCCGAACTGTCCCTATATCTTCTCACTTTATAGAATCGCTTCACATAATAAAACCAACCTAGTAGTTTCTGGAAGAAAAGGAAAAGAAAAACAACTAGCATATTCAGTAAATAACATTTTGCTCCACATGGGAATAGGACTGAAGGAAGGGGTTGGTGATGGAGGAGGTGTGGAGGGGTGTGGAGGGGGTGCTAGGGGAGCTGTGTTGACTCCTCCAAATCAACTTGGTAAACTTTTCTTTAATTTAAATGCTGCCTAGCTCCCATAACTCTCTTTAATTTTGGCCTTATATCAACAACTTCCTGTTGAAAAGCTCTCCCTGGATATCCTACTGGAATCTCAAATTTATTACATTATTAAAAGTAATTCATTATGGGCCCTGGGACATTTGCTTCTCTGCAAACTGTTTGATTAATCTCATCATCAAATTGCCCAAGATTCAAACTGTAGAGTCCTCTCGCCTCCCACATCCAAGTGATTCTAACTGAAAGCATTGTAAACTCTTTCTCATGAACATATCCATCATTAAAGCCTTGGCTTAATCCCTTGTCATATCTTACCCACATTTTTACAATAGCTTCTTCAATAATTTCAGTTTCCTGCCATCAGAAATTGCTACCCCTTCCCTCCTTCCTTTCCCTATGATTAAGAATTTTTATTTTTTACTTTTTATAATGGAGATTTTGAAACCTATAGGAAAGTAATGGAAATAATAAACGCATGTATCCATCAACCAGTTTTAACAGTTCACAATTCACAACCAACTTATTTTCATCTACATCCCATCCCTGATTATATTAAAGCAAACTCCAGGCATCATATCATTTCAACTCTGAAGTGTATAAGAAGCTCTTTCCTTTTTTAGAAACCGAATTACAAAACATTATCATGCTTAAAAATTAACTATAGGGCTTCCTTGGTGGCGCAGTGGTTGAGAGTCCGCCTGCCGATGCAGGGGACACGGGTTCGTGCCCCAGTCTGGGAAGATCCCACATGCCGCGGAGCGGCTGGGCCCGTGAGCCATGGCCGCTGAGCCTGCACGTCCGAAGCCTGTGCTCCGCAACGGGAGAGGCCACAGCAGTGAGAAGCCCGCGTACCGCAAAAAAAAAAAAAAAAAAAAATTAACTATAATTTTTTAGTAGCAACAAGTCAAGCAATAATCATGAAGTCCCTCCTTGTCTTACACATTTTTATTTTACAGTTTCAATCAAAGTCTAGATAGGAACCATAAATTGCAACTTGTTCTTTATCTTTCAAGTCTCTCTTACTCTATGGATGTCCACTCCTTTTTTCTTTCTTTCATCGTTGTTGTGGAAAGTGTAGAACAAAGAAAAACAAAGAATGCTGTGCACCATCCTGTTCCACAAGGACTAAATCATCAGCCCCTGCAGTCGCTGATCAACAGTGCACTCTGAGAGGAACTTAGGATGAAAAACAGGATAAGGCACTCTGTGCTTTGCACAAAAGACATATATCTCAGGAAGAATTTTAATGAACGCTGATTCTTCCATCCCCCCATACGTAGAAAAGCACTAAAATCATTAACTTGAATTATCTGTTCTTTGTGAACAGCAGTAGTCTTTTACCAAGATGTATGCTTGACTGCACATTTTTCCTAGCCAAAAGTCATATATAAACTGGCCTGTCCCGTACCCCTTTGCAGCAGTTCCCTCAGACCTACTGAAAGGCTACCTCCTGGGCTATAGTCCTCAGTAAGGTCCCCAAATAAAACTTAAGCGGCCAGCTCTTAACTTGTGCATTTTTCTCTCAGTTGACAGTACTTGGTGAAGAAAATGTACTGTTTGTTCTGAGTTTTTCTGAATTGCATTTCCATGATACTGCTTATCATGTTTGTTTGTTTGCTATGTATTACCTATAAATTGGTGATCAGATATAGAGGTTTGATCTGTTTTAGATTTAATATTTCAGGCAAGGAAATTTCATAGGTTACCTAATATGCTTACATAAGAATGGCTTATCTCTTTTTTATGTTACCTAGATCTATTAATGCATGAGGTATCACAAGCAAAATCGTGATATTTTATCATTTCTTCTTAATTTATTAGGTTGAAATTGTCTATAAAGAAGACATTTTCCTCATTAATTATTTGGTTACCTTAAACTGTAGTTTTCAGCTTTGTACTGAAAATGCCTCACAATCCAGCTCTGACCTACCTTGTCAGCTTCAACCCCTCCTTCCTCACCACATATACATTTTCCCCAGGAGTGTGATGGTTTATAAGAACTGTGTTGCAAGATCTTTTCTTGACATCCCCAGCATTTAGCAACTGCTGGCATATATTAGCCAATTAAGAAATGTCTGCTGAATGGGAGAGTGAATGAGAATTTCCTATATAAGTAACTGATCGTGTAATACTTGTATTTATGCATGATTTCAAACACATTCAGACTTTCCGATGCTCATACTTAAGGTCAGAAAGAATTCTTTTCAATGTGAATACAGTAATGCACTGACAAGTCATATTAACTTCTAATACAACATTAGCAGTGAATTAAATGAGGACAACCTAAATTATAAGATTCAAGTGATAAATGTTATTCTAGAATAGATTTGGCACCATGCACTCTTAGCAATATGAAGTCACCAGTTCTCAAGGATTTTATTTCCTATCACCTGCAGTAACCAAACCATCACTCCAAGCAGAGTGAGGTAACATTAGCATTTCAAAGACAACACTAAGCAAACGTTCTTCAAATACAATGAGAAGATTTCATTCTGAGGAATAGCGTTATTCTCAAAACATTCTCCCCTTGCCTTAGATGATACCATACCCATAGGTTTTCCTCCTACAAATACCACATTCATTCTGTGTCTGCCTGCTCATCTTTTCTAAGTGATCTTTAGATAAGAGAGTTCCTCAACGTCTAGAACTAAACTTGCTTTATTTCTATATTTACTCTTAGGCAATGCCATCTATCAATCAACTTCTTCTTTCTCACCCACATCTTTCCTTTGGGTTTTAGACAGTAACTGTCACCATCTCTGCTTGGAAGTTTCATAGGCAGCTCACACTGGACGTCAGCTTCCTCCTGCCACCTGGTCCTCTTCCACTTCTGAGAATCTCAGAGAAGGGCACCACCACATGTAATTACATAAACTAAGGCTCTGGCCATGCCTTCTCCCTCTTCTCTCCCCTCACATCCAATCAAGAACCAGGGTTTTTTTCTGTTTCATATACTAAATACTGCTTGAATGTTCAGGGGAGCAAAACTGGCCACCCCAAAAGGTTTTCTTGGCGTGTGAATTTTTTCAAATGGAAAACAATGGAGGCCCAAAAGACTCAGAAAGAAACTTTGACCTACCCCGCTAACTGCCTAAAAAAATTTAGATAAAGTGCCTGTTCCCAGAACAGAGCTATCATGAGAGTTATCTGCAAAGAATATAGGCGAGGTGTGGTGGAGGAAACTGGGGCAGGGCCTACAAATCAGAGCCCACTCTGTGTCCCATGGTCTCTGCATGGCCCAGCACACATCTGTTTACCAAACATTCACTCTTCTATCTCCATGTCAACTGCTTCCCTCCCATTTAAAGTCCCAAACCACTACCTGAAACATCCTCTTTTGTCTTTAGCTGAAGATGGTATTGAAGGTAAGACTTTCAGGCATTTTAGTGAGCTACCCAGTTTCCCTGGGTCTCTCCCACGTATACATGTTATTAAACTTTGTTTTGATTTTCTCCTGTTAATCTGTCTTATGTCAATTTCATTATTAGACCAGCCAGAAGAACCTAGAAGGGTAGAGGAAAATGTCTTCCTCCTCGATAAATGAAACCACTTTTCTCACTTTCCCCATTTATCATGCTGGTCCAGGTCATTAGGGAATTTTTCCTGCATTATGGTTAGTCTCTGCCAATGGCCTCCCTGCATATAATCTTGCCCTGACTCAATCTAGAATAATCTTTAAAAAATTCTTTCACTCCCTTGTTTAAATTCTTTCGGAGACTTTCCTATTCTCTGGGGATAAAGAAAACAAATCCCTGACATTTCTTAAAGGCTCTGCATGATCTGGATACGGTCCTTTCCACTTCACTCTAGCCACATTTGGCTTAATTTATTAGGCATATTGTATTTGTTAAGGAAGGGAGAAGTCTTTCCCACGTAGGCTCTTCTCTCAGTCTGAGATACATGGCCAGACACTTCTATTTCACTGAATTTACCATCAGGCCGTGGCTCAAACACTGTCTTTAATAAACATTCCATGACACACACACACCACACTCCCTGCCATCACCACCAAGACTAGGTTAGGATCCCTCATTATAAATAACTTATCCAACCCTATACCTCTTTATAGCACTACTACAGCTACAACTAAATAATTAATTGGTTTAAGTAGATAGGGTGTTTTTTAAAAAGTATTAGTTTCCCGAACTAAAGCATGAACTTATAAAAGCCAGGGGGCTAGAGCTTTGTCAGTCTTAGTCTCTGACCTCTAAAGTATTAACACAGTCCCTGATACATAGTCCAGTATACAATAAATAAATATTTGCCAAATGAAGAAAGGAACCAATCATTCAATCAATCAAAAAGGAACCAATCATTCAATCAATCAAAAAGGCACAAGAGACTTTCACTTTGTAATTTGCCTCCTAGGTTTTCAGGAATTTTCATGTCTGGGCCAAAGTGAAATCTGCTAAGGTACGAGGTATACACGCTCACCTTTGTAAATGATAGATGTATAGTACCTGCATACTTGATTTTGTCCAATACAGTTCTATTCAACTATCATTTATAAAGCATCCTCTATTAAGCTGCAGTTTATTCGTTCAATATACTTTTACTGAGTGTCAATTATGAATGCCCCTCTAAAGTTCTCAATGACTATTCGAGATTATTTATCCCTCCAGTGCCTACTGGCATGGTATCTGCCACACAGAGGTTGCTAATACATTTATAATTTTCTGATTATTTTTAGAAGTAATGAAGTTATTGTAGGAAATACGGGTAGGTAAGACTGGGCAGATTTGTGCCCAAGCCATCCTTGACTCACAGCATGGAAAAGGAGTCTCCATTCTATAATTTAGTTGCCACAACGTCCGCATGTTTTATTGCAGTGAAATTGTACTGATGGACAATCAAGATCAAGGTACTTGACTATGGATTTTACAAAGTGGCTTAAAATGGAGCCTAATACTGTCCTTCACAGAAGATTGCTGTGCAATATTCAACAGATCTTTGGAGAAACATTTTCATGGAGTCATTTGTAGATCTATGACTACGGTCTTTTTTTTTTTTTTCTTGCGGTACGCGGGCCTGTCACTGTCGTGGCCTCTCCCATTGTGGAGCACAGGCTCCAGACGCGCAGGGTCAGCGGCCATGGCTCACGGGCCCAGCCTCTCCGTGGCATGTGGGATCTTCCCGGACCGGGGCACGAACCCGCGTCCCCTGCATCGGCAGGCGGACTCTCAACCACTGCGCCACCAGGGAAGCCCAAATCTAGGGTCTTTGATAAAGAAATTCCAGAAATTAGGGAATCTCACAAATTTAGAGAAAATTCTGATTCTCTGTAGCACATTTTAGCTTTCTTGGTACAGCTATTATGAAATAGTCTTGGTTCATGTACTTTACACAGGACTTAAGGTTTGCTAGTATCCCTTAAGTTCAAATCTGGCGTTAATGATTTTTTAAAAATCTCCTACTGTAATTGTGGTTTTATTCTGATTTTCCTCCTATTTCCATCAGATTTTGCTTTGTATATTTAAAGTCTATGATATTAGATGCATATAAATTTAGCCTTATTATTTCTTCCTGCTGAATTCACCCAATACTATGAAATGCCTGTTTTTATCTTTAACGTTACCTCTTCCCTTAGAGTTTACTTTAACTAATATAACTTCACTGTATCTCTTTCAGAGGTGATCTTTTTAGTATCCTTTTGCTTTCAAATTTTATGCTTCCTTGTCTTTACAGTGAGTCCTTGCAAGCAGCACACAGTTGGATTTTGTTGTTTAATCCAATCTAACAATATTTATCTTTTAATTGTAATATTTAATCTATTTACATTTACCATAATTACTAATATATATGCATTTATACCTTCAATTGTACTATTTGGTTTTTTCCACCCATCTGCATGCTTTTCTTTGTTTTTTTATTTGTCATCATTCATTTGTTTTTTTTAATTTTATTGAAATATAGTTGATTTACAATGTTGTCTTTATCTTTGTTTTTTATGGTTCTCTGTTTCTCCTTTCTTGCCTTTTTTTTTTGAGTAATCAATCTTTTTATAATTACATTTTCCCTTGTATTAGCTTTTTATTTATACTGTCTTTAATTCATATTTGATCACTTACCTTGGTGATTAAAACTTACAGTCCAGTTTTATTAGCGTCTACCAAATTTAAGCTTTTCACATTTCCAGACAGTGAAGGAACTTAGAACCCTTTAACTCCACTTATCTTCCTTCCTCTTTCTGTATTCTTCTTATCATATATTATAATTCTACATATATTTTAAAACCTACAACATATTATTATTGCCTTAAGAAGTTCATATTTATTTAGGTTACACAAATGTAACCTCCCTGGCACTTTTCAGTCATTCCAGCATTTCATTGATTCAGTCTGATAATATTCCAACATTTTATTATGAAAATATTCAAATATATAGAAAAGTTAAAGAATTTTACAGTGCATGCGCATATACCTACCACCTAGATTCTACAATTAACATTTACTCAACTTGTTTCATCACATATTTATCTAAATTTCCACCCCTCAAACTATCTATGCATGTTATTATTTGATGTATGTATAAGTAAGTTGCAGCCCTCACTATGCTGCTTGCTAAATATAATACCTCAGGGTGAACACCAACTACTAGAGTTCAATATTTATTCACAGTTATTTTATTTTGATGTAAAATATATCTGCAAAGAAATGTACAAATCTTAGGAGCGTCATTCAATTGAGATTTGCTGGATGTCTAGTAGTATCTCATTGTGATGTTGAGCAGTTTTTCATGTGCTAATTTGTGTACCTTCTTTTGTAAAGTATCTGTTCAAACATTTTGCACACTTTTAACTAGATTGTTTACCTTTTTATCATTGAGTTGTAGAAGTTCTTTTTATATCCTGGGTACCAGTCCTTCGTTCATATATTTGTGTCATAAATATTTTTTCCCATCTGTGGATTTCTAACTCATTCTTTTAATGGTATCTTTTGACAAGAATTTAAAATTTTGATGAAGTTTAAATTATTATTTTTTAGGGTTATTGCTTTCTCTATCCTGTCCAAGAAAACTTTGTTATCGCCAATCCCGAAGATATTCACCTATGTCTTCTATTACAAGTTTTATGTTTTAAGCTTTTATACTTACATCTATGAGTCATCTCAAAATAATTTTTATAGGATATCAGGTACTATTTTATGTTCACTTTTTTCCATATGGATATCCAGTTGCTGCCACACCATTTATTTAAAAGACATCCCTTTCTGCATTTAATTTCTTTGAATTCTTAATTGAAAATCAAATGTCATTCTAACTCTTGGCTCTCTATTCTGTCCCACTGATCTGTTAATCTCTATTCAAATTACACACTATCTTGATTACTACAGATTTACAGTAAGTCTTGAAGTCAGATAGTGTGAGTTCTTCAACTTAATTTTTCTTTTTCAAGGTTCCTTTTAATATTCTAGGATCCATATCAAGTTTAGAATCACCCTGTCAATTCCTTAAAGAAAACGCCTGGTGACATTATGATTTAAGATTTTGTTCCCTCAGTGTCCAGCATCAATTCTCCTTCTTAAAGTTATCTATCATACCCAACTTCAAATTCCTCTGCTGTCTAATTTTCAGAGCAACGTTCAGCACTAGTCTAATTCCTAAAATCCAACCTAGATACACAAACCCTTATCAAAAAGTCTTCAAGTATCCCCTAGTCTTAATAGGTAGTATAGTAAATATCTTAATTACTTGTTCAAATTTTTGTATCTCATCTCTCCTTCCTCACCATCACCCATCCCATGTAATTGAGTTATTAATACTTTTATGCAAACCACATAGATTTAGTCACATGAAATTCTGGTAAGTCCTCCTTCACATCAATATATCAGCAAATAGAAGGTAAAACTGTGACTGCAACACAGACATGCCCTCTTCAAATCTCTCTCTCACACACAAATATACATTCAATATTTTCACTTCTTATACTCATTTACCAGCCTGAGATCTGTTCACATATTACTACTCTGCTGCTAACAGAGATTTCAAATATATTATTCGCCCATCCAACAAACATCCACGGGATGTTTAAAATGAGACAGCCTCCTTACCAGGTACTTCCTGTAATGCCCACAATTAAGTCAAGTGTTAAGGTTATTCCCAGAGTTATCAGACCATCATCATTTTTTTCTACTCTTTGGTGTGACAGAAGACACATCAGAGGATCTGATTTAAGTTTCAGTTGGATCCCCACTTTTACTTTTCAAGGCAGATGTGTCATTATCAAAATACAGCCTCCCATACCACTTCCTTGAATTTCACATGTTCTCTTTTCCACTCCCCTAACACCAATAAATGCCAGCTCTTCCAGATTTGTATCTCTGGTTCTAGAGACCAAATTGAATTCTGCTCCTGCTAGTTTTTGCTTGTTTGTTCAGCCACGCCGTGCAGCTTGCAGGATCTTAGTTCCCTGACCAGGGATCTAACCCGTGCCCCCTGCACAGAAGCGAGGAGTCCTAACCACTGGACTGCCAGGGAATTCCCTGCTCCTGCTAGTTTTATAATTGAGATGACTCCAAATATGATTATCTATGACCTAAACCAAAAGCTTTCATAAAATATCTGCAGCAAACCCAGAAAACACATCTTTTCTAGATCTGCTAATTAAAGTCAAAGCCTACATTCCACCATAATGTAGTTTTGTTCTTTTAAATAGACTTAACGTTTTTAGAGAAGTTTTAGGTTTACAGCAAAACTGAGCAGTTAATACAGAGAGTTCCCATATACTTCCTACCCCCGCAAATGCACAGCCTCTCCCACTATCAAAATCCTTCACCAGAGTGGTACATTTGTTATAACTGATGAACTTACACTGGAACATTATTATCACCCAAAGCCCATAGTTTACATTAGAGTTCACGCTTCATGTTGTATATTCTATGGGTGTTGCCAAACATATAATGGTATGTATCCACCATTACAACATCATACAGAATGGTTTCACTGCCGTAAAAATCTTCCGTGCTTCACCTGTTCATTTCTCTCTCCCCCTCTAATCCCTGGCAACCACTGATCTTTTCCCTGTCTCCATAATTTTGCCTTTTCCGGAATGTCATATAATTGAAATCATACACTATGTAGACTCTTCAAATTGGCTTCTTTCACTTAGTAATACACCTTCGAGTTTCCTCCATGTCCTTTCATGGTCTGAAAGCTCATTTCTTTTTAGCACGGAATACTATTCTGTCATCTGGATGTACTAGTTTATTTACCCATTCACCTACTGAAGGACACAATGGTTGCTTCCAAGGTTTGGCAGGTATAAATGGAGCTGCTATAAACATCCATGTGAAGATTTTTGTATGGATGTAAGTTTTCAACTCTTTGGGTAAATCCCAAGGAGCACAACTGCTGAATTGTATGGTAACATATAATTTATTTTATTAAAAATCTGCCAAACTGTCCTACAATGTGGCTGTACCGGTTTACAATCCCACTAGCAATGAATAGAGCTCCTGTTGCTCGACATACTCACCAGCATTTAATTGCCAGTGTCCTGGATTTTGGCTATTCTGATAGGGGTATAGCAGAATCTCCTTGTTTTTTTTTGTTTGTTTGTTTGTTTGTTTGTTTGTTTGGCGGTATGCGGACCTCTCATTGCCGAGGCCCCTCCTGCCGCGGAGCACAGGCTCCGGACGCACAGGCTCAGCGGCCATGGCTCACGGGCCCAGCCGCTCCGCGGCACGCGGGACCTTCCCGGACCGGGGCACGAACCCGCGCCCCCCGCATTGGCAGGTGGACCCCCAACCACTGCGCCACCAGGGAAGCCCCCCTTCCTTGTTGTTTTAATTTGCATTTCTCTCATGACATATGATGGGGAGCATGCTTTCATGTTTATTTGCCATCTCTATATCTTCACTGGTGAGGTGTCCACATCTCTTGCTGACTTTTAAATGGGGTTATTTGCTTATTGTTGACTCTGAAGAGTTCTTTATATACTCTGGATAATAATAGTCTTTTATCATCTATGTTTTACAAATACTTTCTCCTAATCCGTGGCTTATCTGCTTATTCTCTTGACAATATCTTTTGCAGTGTAAAAGTTTTTAATCTCGGGGAAGTCCAACTTATCCATTATTTCTTTCATGCACTGTGTTTTTGGTGTTGCAACTAAAAATTGTGCCATGCCAAAGGTCATCTAGATTTTCTCTTCCACTAGACTGTAAGCTCTAAAGAAGAAGGCAGTATATTTTACACAGGAATAATTATAATACAGTATATATAGTAATTCTTTAAAAATATGAATACAAAGTTAGTCAAGCATTGTTGAAATGAATAACAGTATGACACAACCATCATTAAACCACAAATAACCATCTTCTCCTTGTCTCTTTCATGTTGTTATTGCTTTGATCTAGTACGGGTTAGCTTAGAGGGAGGTAGATTTATAGATTCAGAGTGCTTACTTCAGTGATAATCCCAGGAGTACCCTCACGGCTTTTCTGTGTTTGAGCTCCCTATGGCAAATACTAATATTTGCAGAGTCAGGGACTTTATAAAAGGGGAACGTAGAGCATGAAACACAGTTCTCAAAACAATCTAGTCTACAAGACTAATGTCTGATCAATGGAGCCGGCAGGATAATGTAAGACAGTAAGGAAAAAAAATGATTATACAGCTATTGTTATATTTATTTACATAAGTTGGAGGCCACACGAATTTTTGTAACTGAATGTATAAGTAAACTTTGTAAGTAATAAATATTTCTGTAAGTAAGTATTTAAGTAAATGACAATGTAACTCCTGCCTGCATAACTACCCGAACATGCTAAATAGATACCAATATGTAAACAGAGATGTAGATAGATATTATTTTACATTAAAATAAATTTAATTCTTTAGTTTGCATTTTTAAGTGGAAAAGCATATATGATATGCTTAGAAGTTTGGGCTCTAATCTCAAGGCAATAGAGTTCTATTGAAAAATATTAAGCTAGAGAGTAAACTTATCCGATTTTCCTTTCAAAAAGATTGGAACATTTGATGAAGTTCAGTTTATCTGTTTTTTTTCTTTTGTTGCTTGTGCTTTTGATATCACACATAAGAATCCACTGGCAAATCCAAGGTCATAAAGATTTACCCCTGTTTTCTACTAAGAGTTCTAGAGATTTATCTCTTACATTTAGAACTCTGATCCATTTTGAGTCAATCTTGTATATGGTGTGAAGTGAGTGTCCGATTTCATCCTTTGGCATGTGGCTATCTAGTTGTCCCAGCACCATTTGTCGAAAAGACTATCTTCCCCCCATTGAATTGTCTTGGCACCCTTGCCAATAATCAGTTGACCACAGACACATAGGGTTAGTTTGTACTCTTAATTCTATTTCACTAATCTATATGTGAATCCTTATGCCAGTACCACAGTGCCTTGATTACTGTTTCATTATAGTAAGTTTTGAAATCATGAAGTGTGAGTCTTCCAACTGCGTTCTTCTTTTTCAAGACTGTTTTGACTATTCTGTGTCTCCTGGAATTCTAGATGATTTTTAGAATCAGCCTGTCAAGGTCTATTAAAAGCCAACTGGGATTCTGATAGGGATTGTGTAGAAACTGTATGTAAATCAGTTTGCCAATTAAAAATGGGCAAAGGTTATGAATAGATATTTCCAAAAACAATGCAAATGGCTAATTCACACATGAAAAGATGCTCAACATCATTAGCAATGAGGGAAATACAAATAAAAGCCACAATGAGCTATCATTTCATACCTACTATGATGACTATAACAAAAGAAATGTCAGATAAAGTTTGGTGAGGGTGTGGAGAAATTGGAATTGGTAGGCACGGAAAACGGCACAGCCATTTAGGATAACACTCTGGTAGTTCCTCAAAGGTTACATGTAGAGTCACCATATGACCCAGAAATTCCACTCCTAGGTATGTACCTAAGAGAACTGAAAACACATGTCCACAATTGTACACTTCTACACAAATATTTTAGAAGTGTAGTTTAGAAGTGTATTTTAGAAGCCTAGCTTCTGGCCTGATTAACACAAAACTTCACACTAAAAGCCTATTACCTCTTCACTCTAAAGTTCCTATTACCTGACACATCATGTCCAGCTTTCAATACAAAATTACAAGCCATGTTACAAGGCAAGAAAAATGGTCTGAGGAGACAAAGCACACATCAGAACCAGAGCTCAGATATAAAACAGATTTTAGAAATATCAAACAGGGAATTTTTAAAAACTATGATAATTATGTTAATGACTTTAACGGAAAGTGTAGACAACATGAAAGAACAGATGAGTAATATAAGTAGAAAATTTGAAGGTCTAAGAGAGAATCAAAAGGAAATGCAAGAAATATAAAATGCTGTAACAGAAAGGAAGAATGACTGTTCCAATATACAAGACACAGCCAAGGAAAGAATCAGTGATATTGAAGTGATAACAATAGTTATTTTCCAAAATGAAAATCAAAGTGAAAAAAGACTTAAAAAAAAGGAATATCCAAGAACTTTGGGATAATTACAAAAGGTGTAACGTATATGTAATGGGAATAGGAGAAGGAGGAGAGAGAAAGGAGCACAAGAACTATTTGAATTAATGATGGCTGAGAATTCTCTAAAATTAATGACACACCAAACCAGAAATCCAGAAAGCTCAGAAAACACCAAGCAGGATAAATAGCAAAAATCTATACTTAGAGATGTCATGTGGAAACTGCAGAAAACCAAAGACAAAGAGAATATGTTGAACAAAGCAAGAGGAGTGGGAAAAATATTTTGATAAAATTTTAACCTATGGAGGAACAAGGAAAAGAATTACACTGGATTTCTTGTTAGAAGCCATGAGAGCAAGAAAGAGAGCAGAAGAGAGTGAAATACTTAGTGTTAAAAGGAAAAACCATCAATCTAGAAATCTGTATCCGGTGAAATTATCCTTCAGGTGTAAAGGAGAAACAGACTTTCCCAAACAAAGGCCGAGAGAATTTGTCAACAGTAGACCTACGCTGCAAGAAGATGTTAAAATCCTCAGAGAGTAGGAAAACAATAAATGTCTGAAACCTGGATCTACACAAAGAAAGGAAAGGTGTAAGGAAAGGAATAACTGAAGGTAAAATAAAAGTGATTATTTTTTTCCTATTTTTAATCTAACAGATAGCTGTTTGTTCAAAGCAAAATTAGCAACAATGTATTGGATGATTATAGCATACAGATTAGTGAAATGAATGACAATAATGTTATAAGGATCAGGAAGGAGGAATTAGGAATACTCTATTATAAGATAACTACACTACACATGAAGTAGTACAGTGTTATTTGCAAGTGGATTTAGATTAGTTGTAAATGTATACTGCAAATTCTAGTGCAGCCACTAAAAAAAATATTTTAAAGTAGAAATAACATGCTAACAGAGAAGATAAAATAGAATCATATAAAATGTTCAATCAAAGTCAGAGAAGGCAGAAAACAGGGAACACAAAAAAGAACAAGAGCAATGAATTGAAAATGATAGCAAACATGGTAGATATTAATGCAACTATATCAAGAAAAACTAAAAAAAGATAGAAATTGGCAGAACGGATTTAAAAATCCTCAAGTAAATGGTATTTGGAAGAAAATAATTTTAAATATGAAAACACAGATGGATTAAAAGTAAGGGGATGGAGAAAGATATACCATGCTAACATTAATCAAGAATAGCTATATTCAGACAAAGCAGACTCCAGAGCATGGAAAATCAACAGGGGTAAAAGGGGACATTATAAAGAGGTCAATTCTCTACAACGTAATACTTCTTCACGTGTACACACTTAAAAATAGAGTGTCGGGCTTCCCTGGTGGTGCAGTGGTTGAGAGTCCGCCTGTCGATGCAGAGGACACGGGTTCGTGCCCCAGTCCGGGAAGATCCCACATGCCGCAGAGTGGCTGGGCCCGTGAGCCATGGCCGCTGAGCCTGCGCGTCCGGAGCCTGTGCTCCGCAACGGGAGAGGCCACAACAGTAAGGAGGCCCGCGTACGGCAAAAAAAAAAAAAAAAAAAAAAAAAAAAAAAATAGAGTGTCAAAATACATGAGGGCAAAAACTGATAGAACTTCAAGGAGAAATAGATGAATCCACTATGATAACTGGAGATTTCCACACCCCTCTATCAGTAATTGACAGATATAGCAGTTAGAAAATAAGTGAGAACAGAGTTGATCTGAACAGCACCAACAATCAAATTGATCTTTTCAATATCAAACAACAGTAGAATAAACATTCTTCTCAAACCCACATGGAATATTAACAAAGATGGAACACATTCAAAACTATGAAATACACCTTAACAAATTTAAGAGAAATCATACAAAACATGCTCTCAGACTACAATGGAATTAAACTAGAAATCAGTAATAGAATGAGAGCAGGAAAATTCCAAAATACTCAGATATTACACAACATTGCTCTTAATAACATAGGTCAAAGAGGAAGTCTTAAGAAAACTTTTTAAATGTTTTGAATTAAATGAAAATACAACATCAAAATTTGTGGGCTATAGTAAACATAGTGCTTAGAGGGAAATCTATAAAACTGATATATTACAGAAGAAAGACCTAAAATCAATAATCTAAACTTCCACCTTAGGAAAATACGGGGAAAAAAAGAGCAATGTAAGCCTAAAGCAAGCAAATAATAATAATAATTTACAACAGTAATCAATAATTGAAAGCAGGAACTCAACAGAGAAAATAAACAAAACCAAAAGCTATTTTTAAAAAAGATCAGTAAAGTTTACAAAATTCTACCCAGACCATCCAAGGAAAAATGAGAGGACAGAAATAATTAATATCAGAAAGGAAAGAATGGTCATCATTACTGATAACCTGGACATTAAAATGGTTATAATGTTATAATAACATATGATGAACAACTCTATGCCTACAAATTTGAAAACTTACAGGAAATGTACCAATTCTCAGAGAGACACAAATGACCAAAACTCATAGGAGGAACAGATAATCTAAATAGGTGTATATATATTCAACAAATTGAATCAATAATTGATAACATTCTTAAAAAGAAAGCACTACCCAGATCGGTTCACTGGTGAATTCTGTCAAACATTTAAGGAAGGAATAATACCAATTTTATGCACTCTCTTCCAGAGTACAGATGATTAATTGACAATTTCTTAGTCATTCTACGAGTCCAGCACTATCCTAAAACCAAAGCTATTACAGGAAAGGAAAACTATAAGCCAATATTTCTCATGAACATAGATGCAAAAATTCTCAACAAACTCTTAGCAAACTGAATCCAATCATGTGTAAAAATAATTATACACCATGCCCCCAGAGGGATTTATTCTAGGTATGTAAGGCTGGTTCAACATACGAAAATCAATTAATGTGATCAATAGGATAAAGAAGAAAAACGATATGATCATATCATTAGATGCAGAAAAATATTTGACAAAATTCAGTACCTATTCATGATTAAAACTTTCACAAGTAAGGAATAGAGGGGAACTTCCTCAACTTGATAAAGAAAATTTACAAAAAACCTACAGCAAACACTAGTTAATGGTATGAAACAGATGCCTTCCCTCTAATATCAGGAACAAGGCAATAATGTCTTCTTTCACCACTCCTCTTCAGTATCATATGGCAGTCCTAGCTAATACAATAAGACAAGAAAATGAAGTAAAATGTATACAGATTAGGAAAGATTAAGTAGAACTGCTTTTGTTCACAGATACATGATTCTCTATCTAGAAAATATCAAAGAATTAACAACAACAATGACAACAACAAAACCTCCAGGAACTAGTAACCAATTATAGCAAAATTGCAGGAGGAGAAACAGGAGGAGGAGAAAGAAGAGAAGAGGAAGAAAAGAGAAGGAGAACATAGAAGACTGACACTATTCAACTTTAAGACTTAATATGATGCTACAGTCATCTAGACAATGTGGCACTGGTGGAAGAATAGATAAATAGATCAACGTAACACAATGAAGAGCCCCAAAACAGATGCACCTACATAGAGTCAATTGATCTTTGCCAAAGGAACGAAAACAATTCAGTGGAGAAAAGATAAAAAGATACTCTTTCCAAAAAATGGTGCTAGAAGAGTTGTATACCCATATGTTAAAAAAAAAAATCTAAACACAGAGCTTAGATCTTTCACTAATTTCATCTTTCATAATTAACTCAAAATGGATCACAGAACTAAATTTAAAGTGCAAAACTGTAAACTCTACAACTACTAGGAGAAAATATAGGAAAAATAATCTAGGTGACCTTGATTTTGGCAATGAGATTTTTAGATGCAGCCTCACAAGTACAATCCATGAAAGGAAAAAACTGAAAGGTTGGAATTTATTAAAACACAAACTTCTGCTCTATGAAAGAAAATATTTGCAAAATATGTATCTGATAAAGGACTTGTAACCGAAGTATACAAAGAATTCTTACAACTCAGCAATAAGAAATCAAACAACCCCATCAAAAATGGGCAGAAATCCTGAATAGACACCTATACCCAAAAGATATACATATAGCAAATAAGCATATGAAAAGATGCTAGACATGATGTGTCATTAGGAATTGCAAATTAAAACAACAATAAGATACCACTACACTCCTACTAGATGGCTAAAATCCAAAGCACTGACAATATCCAATGTTTGCAAGGATGTGGAGCGATAAGAGCTCTCATTCATTACTGGTGGGAATGCAAAATGATACAGCTACTTTGGAAGAAAGTTTGGCAGTTTTGTAATAGGGAAGAACATTTTGTATTCTATTACAAGTTAATCACTAAAGGGATGTTACCTATAAGCTTAAATTATACACAATGGCCCATCTCTGGGAACGCTACTTTCCCGGTAATGCGCATTAAGCTAAAATACCTTTGTTTAGCTCACAGGAAACATCCTACCAGGCCCACCTGCGAATGGCTGCAGGGAGGAAGAAATTAACACATCCCCTCCAGAGGCTGTTGGGAACCAGGAAGTGTTTGACTTTACTCCCTCCCCTTTTAGTATAAAAGGAGCCTGAATTCTAACTCAGGCAAGATGGTTCTTTGTGGGCATGAGCCCACCATTTTCCTGGTTAGCTGGCTTTCCAAAGAGAATAGTCATTATTCCTTGCCTCAACAATTCATCTCTCAATTATTGGCCTGTTGTGTGGCGGCAAGCAGTACTAGTTTAGACTCTGTAACAGTTTCTTCCAAACCTAAACATATTTTTACCATATGATCCAGCAATTGTAGTCCTAGGTATTTACCTAGTTGATTTCAAAACAAAAACCTATTTGTATCAGTTTTATTCATAATCACTAAAAACTGGGAGCAACCAAGATGTCCTTCAATAGATAAAATGAATCAACAAACTGAGACATCCATATAATGGAATATTACTAGGTGATTAAAATAAGAGAACTATCAAGCCACTAAAAGACATTGAGGAACCTTAAAGACACATTGCTAAATGAAGGAAGATGGTCCCAAAAGGCAATATACTATCTGATTCCAACTATATAACATTCTTGAAAAGGAAAAAATAGAGAATAAAATTGCCAGGGGCTCAGGATGAGGATGGGGGATAAACAGCTGAAGCACTGGGAACTTCTAGGGCAGTAGTCTGGATAATACTGTAATGGTGAATACATGACATTATGCATTTGTGAAAACATACAGAACTATACAACACAAAGATTGAACCTTAATATAAACTATTGACTTCAGTTAATAATAGTGAAGCAGTCTTATTTCATTAATTGTAAAAATTGTATCACATACTAATGCCAGATGTTCATAATTGTGAAAACTATGTGAGTGCTGAATGAGCAGGTGGTGTATGGGAATTCCATTATCTGCTCATTTGTTCTGTAAATTTAAAACTGTTCTAAAAACAGTTTATTAATTAAAAAACAAGATTAGCATGTGGTAAGTAGGGAAAAGAAAATTAGAGAACCATTAAGAATAAAGGCGAGGAGGTCAATTAGAAAGCTACTAAGGATAAGTTAGAGAATGATGATGCTGGTTTAAAGTAAGGTAAGAGTGATGAGAATGAAGTGAAATTTAAAATTCAAAATACTGTGAGGAGGAGGACAGGGGGAGACAGAGAAAAAGAAAGAAATGTTTATAAAAGGATGGGTGGAAAGAGGTGACAGATAAGAGGAGAAGTCGATCCCTCAAATTTCTGGCTTGACCAAAAAAAAAAACCTTCAGCAATCGTCAACACACCACTATTGTACTAGACAGAAATATCCATGGGTGTTATAGAGATTCATCTTGCTAAGAATCAACAAACACTGCTAGTAATCTTGCTAAAAATAACAGACTAGGATTATTTTAAAGTTTCCTATGGAATTTCAAAGGCTTATAGAGACAATATTCTATCATGATGATGGAAGATCCCTAATGTAAGAACCACGTCTACATGATTTTCCTTTGTAGTCACACCTTATGAAACATGGACTTTGATCATTCTACTCATGATGGATATAGAATTAATTGCTGTTGACCACACTGGCAGTTTTTTAAAAAATCGATATATCTGTTTAGCGATGGTAAAATAGACAGTTACCTGTGATTTCAAGATGGGAGACTCTCTGTGGTGTAAGCTGTGGGGCAGCAGCAACATCTCCTTAAACTCCACGTCTCTTTGTCTTTGCTCACACCCCCGTTGTCAAAACCTGTGATAAATGGAGGAGCAAAGATTTACTGCTATGTTTTCCTGTCATATTAGACAAGATATACAGAAATGGATGCTTGAAATAGTCATTAATAAGACATGAGTTGTCAGCATTGTATAGCAGGGCAGGCTAAATCCATTATGATTAAGGGCTCTCATCTTCAAGGTAATTTGCACTAAAAAGGTAGGCAAACAGCCAAAAGCCCATAACTGTACTTGGAAGGAAAAGAGAAGAGAACACTAGGTTTCAGGGTCTTGGTTTGCAGGAGATGCCTTGTCTGTATGTGTGTGTGTGTGTGTGCATGTGTGTGTGTGTACACACGTATGCCTGCATGAAAAGTTTTTTAAAAAGCCACAGAACATTCTATTTGTGCACCTTGATATGAACTACGTGATATTCACTAAGAAGAGAGTTAAATTTAACAAATACTTTTGGCCTAGTGTGAGGAATCCACAGAAATAGAAACATGATCTATTTTACTTGATGACATTTATTGGAAGGTTTTTTTGATCACACAATCCATTTTGGACATTTACTTGGCTCAGCTTAATCTAAATCTCATAAAAGAGATTTCCTGTAAAACATCAAGTCAAATTTATTCATTTTTGTGGTCAGATTTCTCAACCAGTTAGGACTGCATTCATCTACATGTAAAAAAACCCCTATAATAATATGGTCTAATTTTGTTCACCCAACAAGAAGTCCAGAGATAGTAGCCCCAGGCTGCTCAGCAGTTTCTTTAGACCAAAAATGCCCACACAACCTCTCTGTCTGCTCCATCGTCCTTATTATGTGGCTTGCCTCTTGCTACTTTTTGACTCAGGATTATAAGAAGGTGTTTCAGCCTCAAATTCACATTCTAGGGGAAAATTAGACGAAGGCACAGAAATAATGCATGCCAACTCGAGCTGTCTTTTTAAAAATTTTGAAACAGGACAGCAATAGCACTTCCAGAGTCCCAATCCAACTGATTTCTGCTTACATCTCACTGACTAAGGCTGGGTCACATGACTACCCATAGCTGCAAGGCAGCTGCGAAATTAGTTTTTTTCTAATATGGGCACACTGCTGTCCCAAGCAAACTTACAGTCTTGGTAGCAAGTATTAAGGGTGAGGATATTTATTGGTGTCTACCAAGCCAGACTTAAAATACTCTTTCCACTCTAAACGCTACTAGTCGCCTTTTTCTCACTTTCACATTTTGAAAGTATTCATATCATCTTCGCCTTTCTGCAGAGAGTGATACGTCAGGAGTAACTGTTTTCTTGTCTGGTTACTTTGGCAAAAAACAAAGAACTATTCTTTCAGATAGGAAACAGTAGTTCTCAAAAGTAACCAAAAATTTCTATGATTAGATAGCCAAATACAATAGAAAACTAATTCTAATAGAGCCCAACACAGTATTCTACATGTTATGATTCGGCGCAAATGTATCCACATTCTTTGGTAATATCATTGCATCCCAAAGACTTGTAGAAAATCTGGGGTCCCTGTAACCACAATCAGTGTGATATCCTAGACTGTCTCACTTGTTTGCTAGAGTGGGTAGGCTCTAATACTAACTTTTTTAAGAAACTGGGTCTCATGTGTAGCATACTTTTTGACACATGTTTTTCAACTACACTTACTTAACCTGTTTTTAGATGTCTTATAATGCAAACATAACTCTGTTTCTCAGCATAGGTAGGAAATATTTCTCACAGACTCCTCTATTGATTTCAAACCTATTCCTCAGCTCCAGGCTCCAGATATATACTGCTGTAAATCCAAGTTAACAAAAGGACTGGTTACGCATTTTACCACAGAATCAAATGAATTCTTTCCCTTTCTTTCCTTGCTCCTATCTTTCCTTCCGTCTTTCTTTTCCTTCTTCCTTCCTCCTTCTAGAGTATCTGATATGAAAAGGCATGAAAGAATTTTGAAGAATTCTTGGAAAATGGAATTATATGTGTCACGTTGACAGTGCCAGAATTCTAGTCCTAATCTGTAAAGTTCACTCAGAGATTTCATAATCATTCACATTTAATTTTTAATTGTGGCAATTTCTGAGAGGCAATTTATACAAACCTAGACACTGTTAAAGAGAGAGATAATTAGGATAAAAAGACTTGATGATACCAACAAGACAACATTTAAAACAGAAAAAGATACAAACTTCCTGTATTCTGATTCAAGAACTCAACCCCGTAAGAATGAAATACGATGAAAACAATCATGCTTCGTTCGCCATATTCCAAATTAACTAAGCACTGACTCAGCAAAAGTCAGGAACATCACAGGTTTTGCTGGTAAAAAAAATTTAAAAATTCAGTACGCACCTCAATCAGTTGACAGGCTCCCTTTATCTACATTGATTAGATCACATTTAAACGCAAAATAAAGTGTTTAATTCTGGGATCTGGACAAATACACAGAGTCTGGAGTATGGTCAAAATAATAGGGGCCAGGGAACCACAGCATACAAGAAAGCTAAAACTGTTGAAAGAGCTGAGAATTTTTAACATGAAGAGGAATAACACTGAGTTGGGAGGGTAGGGAAGTGTAGGCGGAGTGGTTCAGGGTAGACAAAGAGAAACAAAATATTCATGGGGGAAAACAAAAGGCTTTTTTTTCCCCAAAGCAAATGACGATGCTCCCGCTTAAATCCTCATTGGCTTCCCATTGTATTGCACCCCTAAAAATATCTGGCCCTGCAACCACTGCACCCTCATCTTGTGCCACTGGCTTTCATGCCTACTTTTGTGCAGATCTGCTGGCTTTAACTGGATCTCTGGCAGGCCAAACCATTCCTGATGATGATTTTTTTTTTTAATTTATTTATTTTTTCATCTTTATTGGAGTATAACTGCTTTACAATGTTGTGTTAGTTCCTGCGGTACAACAAAGTGAATCAGCTATATGTATTCATACATCCCCATATCCCCTCCCTCTTGAGCCTCCCTCCCACCCTCCCTATCCCACCCCTCTAGGTGGTCACAAAGCACCGAGCTGATCTCCCTGTGCTATGCAGCAGCTTAAGAGAGGAATGTGACAACCACTTTCTCTAACGCAGTATTCCATTTCCCTCGAGCACTTTTGATGCACTACCTGGTTAATGTCTTTCCCTCTCAGTATTATCTTCTTTATTTGCTTGTTGACTCATTTTTTCATTGCCTCTACACTAGAACATGTTCAATGAGGGCAGAGAACCCTTATTTTCATTCACAAGTGCATTCCTGGGATCTAGAATGGTGTTCGGTGCAGAGAAGTTGCCCACCAAATAATTATCAGTTTAATCAATTATACCAGAAGGTAGAATTTGTTTCAAAACAGAAAATTACAAGGTAGTGGATTTTATTTTAATATGAGGAAGAACAGGCTAATCATCTGTGAAAGCAAAACTGCAGTTGTCTCTCATGAACGTGTTGAAGCCCAGCCTGAAAGCTGACCAAAGATAATTGTTTTAGAAGCAAGTTGGAAATAAGTTAGAAAACTAAACAAGCTGATCTCATACATTATTTCCACAATATGATTCTATGATACAAAACAAATTAACTACGCTGTGAGTTCCTTGAAAGGAGAGATTTTTATGCTCCCAGTGAAATACCCGGCTCAAATTTTTAAATAAAAAAGTCTTTTGAATGTAATCAATGTTGTCAGCTATATTAATAATTCTCTATGTATCCATCAAGGTCTAGTCAGGACAGAGAAGCTACACCAATGATTCGAGCACGGAATAAAGAACTGTTAACTACTGTGGTTAATCATGGTTAAATGTGGCTAACAACCGATGGGGTGGACAGAGGGTGAACAGAAGCAGCAACTGCAGGAGGCAGCTGCCTCTCCTAGGATCTGGGAGAAAAGTGAACAAGGAGAACACAGAGGTTATGAGGGTGAGATTCAGACCCTGAAGGACATGTCAAGGTTGTGGTAAGGACTCCTCACCCACCTGTGCAGTGAAACCTGCAGGGCCTGCCATGAACTGAGCCACTCACTGCCACAGGAAAAGCAACACCCAGGAGAGAGCACTCCCTTCTTCCTCCAGCCCTGCAGCCTCCGTTTGTGCTCCACGCTGGCAGAGCCTAACACTGAGCCCCTGGCAAAGAATAAATATTGTTTGTTGAGTCCAGCTCCAATAGCACAAAGTAGGACAAAGAAGAGTGGGTTTGGTGCTGAGAAGCGATACATAAATAACTGGCACACTCCAACATTTTCCAGAAGTATTTAAGGCAGCTTTCAATGGATCACATCCTCTAGCAACATAAAAGCAAATACGTTGGGCTTCCCTGGTGGCGTGGTGGTTGGGGGTCCGCTTGCTGTTGCAGGGGACAGGGGTTCATGCCCCAGTCCGGGAGGATCCCACATGCCGCGGAGCGGCTGGGCCCATGAGCCATGGCCACTGGGCCTGAGCGTCCGGAGCCTGTGCTCCGTGGCGGGAGAGGCCACAGCAGTGAGAGGCCCGCATACCAAAAAAAAAAAGCAAATACGTTAAGTGAGTAGTTAGAACTCTATAAAGGCAGGAAAACTAAGTCAAATCCAGCGGTTTTATGGATACACAAATCACATGCTTTAATGGCTGGTACCAGTTTTATACACATTACCGAACTTAATTTTCACAAAATCCTTGCAAGATAGATATTACCCTCAATTGTATACAGGAAGAATCTTCCTGAAAATCGTGTTCTTATTAAGTTACTAGGCACAGTCAAAAATGGTTACACACCGAAGTTTATAATTTTCATTATATCGAACTGCCTCCTTGGGATGTGTGAGGACTTGAGATATGATTAGGAAGAAAGACATTCAGAATGGAAAGTGCTGCCTTTGCTCTTTATTATTCCCTTTTTATTGCTCTGCTATTTTTCAAGGACAAATTTCCTCATCAACATCTCTAGCACAATGACGTATTAAAATGAGACCTGGAAACTCAGCAAGTGTGGTAACAACATATTAGACACAGGTGGAACTAGCACACACCCCCCAACACTCCTCGGGGAGTAGTGGAATCCAGTCTCTCTATCAAAAAAAGAAAATAATCAGAAATTTGTAGCTCTAGACCTACTGGTACTCAAAGCCAAGCTTTCAAACCAGCAAATCAACAATTAATATTTAAAGAAGAAATAAAAGCCAGGTCAGCAGCAAGCATCCCTTAGAAGTCATCACAGAGACTTTTATTGAAACTTTCATTTTGTTGACCCATTTTTATGAACTTTTATTATAGGATACCTTTAGTCATACACTCAAGAGCATCATTTCAAAACTCCTTTAAAGAAAAAATTTCAGGCACCCCTGAATATTTTATCAGTTTCCATTGATGATGACTCAAACTTGAGTGCCAGGAGAAGGCAATTGCTCCTACGTGCAAGGAAAATGCCACACAGGGTTCATCTGAGTAAGGCATACATTTGTTATTATTGTTACATTTGTTATTATTGTTCAGACTTATCTAACTTTGCCATTGTTGTGAAAAGCTTACATCCAAAGCAAATTTAGAATTTGCTTTTCTCATTGGATTTTCTTTATAGCTTCTGCCACCTTTATTGCAATACACAACGGGTGGGTAATGAACAGAGTGAGGTGGACAATTTGGCACAAAGAACTAAGTAATCTCAGGTATCTCAAGATGAGCTGGGAGGAGAATAGTGTTGAAGGACCCAGCAACTGACTTTGTTCAAAAGCAAAGATCTGACAGAAGGAGCAATTAGGCAGATCAAATGAGATTCCGTAGGTAAGAGCATTAAGGGAGTAGTAAAATGTGAGGGTAAACCCTTAACAGGTTGAGTCATGAATCTGGTAAGCAGAGCCTTCCTGAGACTGTAAACAGTTTAGCTTCTTAGGGGGATAATTTTTTCCTTATTTTAAATGTAAGAGAAAATAAAGCAAGAATAAATGAAAAGCTGTCATCAATGACATAGTTTAATCTGCTTAACAATAGTCATTTCATTTTTGCATGTTGTACAGTATGGTGGGTCTTCAAAAAATTAAAAATACTATTACTAAAGGATGCAGCAATTCCATTTCTGGGAAGATATCTGAGAGACTTGAAAGCAAAGTCTTGAAGAGATATTTGTACACACGTGGTCACAGCAGCATTATTCACAACAGCTAAAACATGGAAACAACCCAACAGGATGAATGGATAAACAAAATGTAGTGTAAACATACAACGGAATATTATTTAGCCTTTAAAAAGAAGGAAATTTTGAGTCCCTCCCATCAGGAAACTTACACAAGCCTCTAAGATAGCCTCATCCACCAGAGAGCAGACAGCAGGAGCAAGAAGAACTACAATCCTGCAGCCTGTGGGACAAAAACCACATTCACAGAAAGATAGACAAGATGAAAAGGCAGAGGGCTAGGTACCAGATGAAGGAACAAGATAAAACCCCAGAAAAACAACTAAATGAAGGGCAGATAGGCAACCTTCCGGAAAAAGAATTCAGAATAATGATAGTGAAGATGATCCAGGACCTCGGAAAAAGAACGGAGGCAAAGATTGAGAAGGTGCAAGAAATGTTTAACAAAGACCTAGAAGAATTAAAAAACAAACAAACAGAGATGAACAATACAATAAGTGAAATGAAAAACTACACTAGAAGGAATCAATAGCAGAATAACTGAGGCAGAAGAACAGACAAGTGACCTGGAAGACAGAACGGTGGAATTCACTGCTGCAGAACAGAATAAAGAAAAAAGAATGAAAAGAAATGAAGACAGCCTAAGAGACCTCTGGGACAACATTAAACAAAACAACATTCACATTATAGGGGCCCCAGGGGAGAAGAGAGAGAGAAAGGACAAGAGAAAATATTTGAAGAGATTATAGTCAAAAACTTCCCTAACATGGGAAAGGAAATAGCCACCCAAGTCCAGGAAGCACAGCGAGTCCCATACAGGAAAAACCCAAGGAGAAACATGCTGAGACACATAGTAATCAAACTGGCAAAAATTAAGGACAAAGAAAAATTATTAAAAGCAGCAGGGGAAAAACGACAAATAACATAGAAGGGAACTCCCATAAGGTTAACAGCTGATTTCTCAGCAGAAACTCTACAAGCCAGAAGGGAGTGGCATGATACACTTAAAGTGACGAAAAGGAAGACGTACAACCAAGATTACTCTACCTGGCAAGGATCTCATTCAGATTCCATGGAGAAATCAAAAGCTTTACAGACAAGCAAAACCTAAGAGAATTCAGCACCACCAAACCAGCTCTACAACAAAGTCAGACTCCCTGACTTCAGACTATACTACAAAGCTACAGTAATCAAGACAATATGGTACTGGCACAAAAACAGAAACATAGATCAATGGAACAAGATAGAAAGCCCAGAGATAAAGCCACGCACCTATGGTCAACTAATCTATGACAAAGGAGGCAAGGATATACAATGGAGAAAAGACAGTCTCTTCAATAAGTGGTGCTGGGAAAACTTGACAGCTACATGTAAAAGAATGAAATTAGAACAGTCCCTAACACCAAACACAAATATAAACTCAAAATGGATTCGAGATCTAAAAGTAAGACCAGACACTATAAAACTCTTAGAGGAAAACATAGGAAGAACACTCTTTGACATAAATCACAGCAAGATCTTTTTTGATCCACCTCCTAGAGTAATGGAAATAAAAACAAAAATAAACAAATGGGACTTAATGAAACTTCAAAGCTTTTGCACAGCAAAGGAAACCATAAACAAGACGAAAAGACAACCCTTAGAATGGGAGAAAATATTTGCCAATGAATCAATGCACAAAGGATTAATCTCCAAAATATATAAACAGCTCATGCAGCTCAATATTAAACAACCCAATCCAAAAATAGGCAGAAGACCTAAATAGACATTTCTCCAAAGAAGACATACAGATGGCCAAGAAGCATATGAAAAGCTGCTCAACATCACTAATTATTAGAGGAATGCAAATCAAAACTACAATGAGGTACCACCTCACACCAGTTAGAATGGGCATCATCAGAAAATCTACAAACAACAAATGCTGGAGAGGGTGTGGAGAAAAGGGAACCCTCTTGCACTGTTGGTGGGAATGTAAATTGATACAGCCACTATGGAGAACAGGATGGAGGTTCCTTAAAAAACTAAAAATAGAATTACCATATGATCCAGCAATCCCACTACTGGGCATATACCCAGAGAAAACCATAATTCAAAAAGACACATGCACCCCAATGTTCACTGCAGCACTATTTACAATAGCCAGGTCATGGAAGCAACCTAAATGTCCATCAACAGACAAATGGCTAAAGAAGATGTGGTACATATATACAATGGAATATTACTCAGCCATAAAGAGGAACGAAATTGAGTCATGTGTTGAGACATGGATGTATCTAGAGACTGTCATACAGAGTGAGGTAAGTCAGAAAGAGAAAAACAAATATCGTATATTAACGCATGTATGTGGAACCTAGAAAAATGGTACAGATGAACTGGTTTGCAGGGCAGAAGTTCAGACAAAGATGTAGAGAACAAACGTATGGACACCAAGGGGGTAAAGCCTCAGGGGGGTGGGGCTGGTGGTGTGATGAATTGGGCGATTGGGATTGACATGTATACACTGGTGTGTATAAAATTGATGAGTAATAAGAACCTACTGTATAAAAAAGTAAATAAAATTAAAAATTTTTTTTAAAAAGAAGGAAATTTTTTTTTTTTTTTTTTTTTTGTGGTACGCGGGCCTCTCACTGTTGTGGCCTCTCCCGTTGCGGAGCACAGGCTCCAGACGCGCAGGCTCAGCGGCCATGGCTCATGGGCCCAGCCACTCCGCTGCATGTGGGATCTTCCCGGACCAGGGCACGAACCCATGTCCCCTGCATCGGCAGGCAGACTCTCAACCACTGTGCCACCAGGGAAGCCCAAGAAGAAGGAAATTTTAACATATGCTACAGCACTGGATGAACCTTGAGGTCATTATGCTATGTGAAATAAGCTGGTCCCAAAAAGACAAACACTGTATAATTCCACTTATATGAGGTATTAAAGTAGTCAAAATCATAGAGATAGAAAGTATAATGGGCCAGAGGGTGGGGGAAGGAGAAAATGGGGAGAAATTGTTTAATGAGTTCAGAGTTTTCGTTTTACAAGATGAAAAGTTACAGAGATGGATGGTGGTGATGGTTGTACATTATGAGTGCACTTAATACCATTAAATCGTACACTTAAAAATGGTTATGGTGGTAAGTTTTATGTGTATTTTACCACATAAAAAATGGGGTTGGGGAGAAGAGTCTTCAGGAGGCATCCATTCATCCAATACTCTTGGGGTACATGGCACCCCAACTCTTAATTTTTTTGTCAACTACACTGAAGTTTCAAGACAGCAAGCTTTGTGTCTATCATCTGTCCTCAGCACACCTCTGTGTATATGATGCTCAGTAGATACTGGTTGAATATAATTTAATAAAATTAAATGGGGGGCTTCCCTGGTGGCGCAGTGGTTGAGAGTCCACCTGCCGATGCAGGGGACACGGGTTCGTGCCCCGGTCCGAGAAGATCCCACATGCCACGCAGCGGCTGGGCCCATGAGCCATGGCCGCTGAGCCTGAGCATCCGGAGCCTGTGCTCCGCGGCGGGAGGGGCCCCGGTGGTGAGAGGCCCGCGTACCGCAAAAAAAAAAAAAAAAAAAAATTAAATGGGATGGAAATGAAAGAAAATCAGTTTAAAACTTAATACTAAGCATAAGGGAAAAAAGAGCAATTTTGACATAAAAACAAATCAATAATATAATTAAAAATACTTACAGGGACTGTAAAAATAAAGGAGAATGAAAATGTCATAAAAAGGAGGGTAAAAATGACAGAAATCTATATTTAAACATAATCTGGAAAATATTGACTATAAGAATAATAAAAACATCATTAAACATATGAGAAGAAAAATATATTGTAAAAATGAAAAAATCACAATTTTAATATCAAGCTTATGGTGCAATATCAATATAGACATGTCAATAATTATCTCTGAAGCAAAAGATTATAAATCCAAACTTTTATTGCTGTGTAATTAATTTATGTGTGAAAGCAACAGATTTTTTACAGATATCCCTGTGTTCATATATTGCAATTTATGCCTTTCTTGAAAAAATTTATATTTTATATAAAAATTGACCAAGCGATAAACTACAAACAATAGTATAATAAAGGAGAAAAAATTAAGTTTCAAAAACTTCAAATACACATTGAAACCAATTTAAAAATAGAACAGAGTCATACGAAATGGTAACTGAATGCACAATAATCCTATAAATAAGATGTTTGTAAAATCATTATATGATAATCTAATAACAATACTCTGGCTTTCTTATCCAAACTTCTATATACATCATCTGGGGATGGAGTGAAAAGTGGAAGTAAAAGTTTAGTAAATGCCTCATTTTGCCTGAGTGGAACTTAGAGGACATTTTAAAATCTTCATCTTGTTTTAATAAAGAAAGATGTGTAAGTAAAAGATTTTACAAATTTTAAAAAGAACCAAGAGAATGGTGGAAGCTGGTATTCATAACCATCAGATCATTTGAAAAAGTTAAAATAAGTTCATATAGTAAAATATCAAAAAATAGAATGATAAAGAAACAAATAATGGTTTTGTCAATGAATGTAAACAACTTAATCGTCTGTCTTAAAAAGTAATGACTCTCATAAAACCCAACAGACGTATTCCCAAAGACACTATACAAGCACAGGGCAGCAAGCACATGAAAAGATGTTCAACATCATTAATCTTGAGGGAAATGCAAATCAAAACCATGAGATACCACTTCACACCCACTAGTATGGCTCTAATGAAATAGAGATAATAACGTGTTGGAAAGGATATGGAGAAACTGGAATGCTCACACACTGTTGGTGGGAAGTAAAATAGTACATCCACTTTGGAAAACAGTCTGGAAGTTTCTCAAAAAAAAAAGAACATAGATTTACCATTTGACCCAATAGTCCCACTCCAAGGCAGATATACAAGAGAAATGAAAACACATATCCACACAGAAACTTATATGTGACTGTTTAGAGCACCATTATTCATAATAGGTAAAAAGTGGAAATAACCCAAATGTCCATCAAGTGACGAATGGACAAAAGAAATCTGATATATGCACACAATGGAATTATTCCACCATAAAAAGAAGTGAAGTCCAAATAGATGCTTGAAACATGTATAAACCTTGAAAGCATTATGCTAAATGAAAAGAAGCCAGACACAAAGGCCATGTCTTATATGATTCCATTTATAAGAGATGTCCAGAACAGGCAAATCTAGAGACAGAAAGTAAATTAGTGATTGCCTAGGGCTGGGGATGAGGGATAGAGTGACTGGGAGGTGATGACTAATGGGTACAGAATTTTGTTTTGAGGTGATGAAACTGTTCTAAAATTGTGGTGATGGTTGTGCAACTCTGTGAATATATTAAAAACCATTAAATTTTGTACTTTAGATCAGTGAATTGCAAGGTATGTGAGTTATATCTCAATAAAGCTGTTACTAAAAAATCTTAAAAAGCTATGAGATACCTTGAAAAAATACATGTAAGCTGAAAAGACAGAAAAAGACTGAGCAAAGATCAGCAGGGAAACAAAAGGAAAAAGGGCAAATTAATTTCAGATAAAAAGAAATTTAAGGAAAAAAGTCATTAAGTGAAATAAGGCCATTTGATATTAATGAAGTAGGTAACAACCACCACGAAGATATAAGTCAGTAACATTTACGTGCTTATAACAAAGTATTAACATAAATGAAGCAAAAATTAATAAAAATACAAGAAAATATTAATAGAACCATACTTTTCAGAAAAATAAACTAAGCAAAGTACAATTAATTATAAAAAAGTAAAAATAATAAAGATTTAAATAATATATGACAGATTAAATGTTCTTTAAGTATCTGCCAAATGCAGCAAAATAAAAATCCTAACAAAAACTTTAGAGTATAGGGCTTCCCTGGTGGCGCAGTGGTTGAGAGTCCGCCTGCCGATGCAGGGGACACGGGTTCGTGCCCCGGTCTGGGAAGATCCCACATGCCGCGGAGCGGCTGGGCTCGTGAGCCATGGCCGCTGAGCCTGCGCGTCCGGAGCCTGTGCTCCGCAACGGGAGAGGCCACAACAGTGAGAGGCCCACATACCGAAAAAAAACAACAACAAAAACTTTAGAGTATAAACTGACGACTATACTCTCTAATTAGTGAAAAAAACAAAATTAGCAACACAATTTTGAACAGTAATGAACATAGCATTTTGAAAATTCAAAATTATTGTGATAACTGTTTCCAAAGGCAGTTCTCTTCCAAACCCTGAAAAATATTTCCCTTTACTCCCAAAATCATACTACTACTTCTTCAAAAAAAAAAAAAAAAAAAAAAAAAACCATTTTCTAATGACTCCAGCCCAGTATCTTCTTTTTCATAGTATCTGTTATTGTTCCCAGTCTAATTCACAGCATTATTAGCTTAATAACATATGGTTTTGTTTTATAATGATTCAAACATGTAAATGCCTTGTTGACAGAGACACTGCAATAAATGTCTTCTATTACCTATATTTAAATATCTTTCTGAACATAGAAGGTCTCCAGTAAATCTTTATCAATTGATTTCATTGTACAGTTGAGAAAGGAGGACTGAAAATTAAGGAACAAGAGTTCTTGACCATTATTGAAAAGATTTAACGATTCTCAGCAGGTCAGTTTCCCTCCCTGGATTTCATTACCCTCCTTCATTAAGTGAGGTAGTATTAAAATATTTCTAAGATTCCTTCCAGTTCTAAAATTGTATGAGTTAACCAATAGGGAAAGAAAAGACATCTCTCAGTACACTACAAAATTTCCCTCCATGTTCAGTAACACTGGTTCCTTTGAATGTCAAGGACTCAAACAGATTGTGCATTGTTGAGAAGAGAGTCACCCTCAATTACTCATCAGTGATGGAATCTGTGGCTTATTCTCAGTAACCCAGTGTTTCCTTACTACCACCCACCTAGGTCCAGGGGGGATATACATGTGTCTGAGTATGTGTGTATATTTGCCTCTCTGACGACATTCCAAGACTAATATAAACACCTCCTAAATTACCCATTACTCTGTGTCACTCCTCTTTTCCATTAGAAAGAGGTAGCCTATATTTATGTTTGAAGTTCTAACACTCTACCCTTTCCATCACCCCTCTCTTTCTTAAAGACTGATCTCTTCATCTCTTCTTATGTGGACCACACTGCAAATATTTCTTTAAATTTAGGTATTGGTATAAGCATTCTATACTTATTTAATTTGGGGTTGGCCAAAAAGTTTGTTTGGGTCTTTCAGAAAAACACGAACGAACATTTTGGCCAACCCAATATTATATTAAATGATATATTTAATATAATTAATTGCTGTTTAATTAAGTTAATATAGTACATTCAATATAATTACATTTAATTAATATTATTGCATGAATAAAAGAACTCAAAGAACATATCCGAAGAGATAAACAATGAGGTGAGATCATGCATGATTTTTATATTTCAGTTTCTGTGTTTCTATTTGTCTACAGTTTTCTACAGTAAACACAATAATTATTTATGCACACACACATGCCCTCGTTTATACAGAACAAAAGTCGAAGTCCACACAACTCTTTACTACTCTGCATTTTATGAAAACTTTCAGATAAATACATATGAATTTACTCTAAAAACAAATATCTTAATATATGAATGATTTCAGGTTGTTGACATCAACTCTTGAGTTAATAATAACTCTGAACCTGTGAGAGTTCAAAATATGTTCATTTTCACGATAGTATACTTATTAAGGCAAGAAAGCAGACAGTATACTTGAGAAAGATTTTCAATTATTACATGAAAATAATAAAACACCATGGTTAAATAGAAAACTCAATTAGAACATATTCTCTAAACATCCATTACTCAGGCAAGTTTCATTTTTCAGGGTCTTGTACGGAAGCTTACATATACGTGTATATCCATAAACAAGGCTAATTATTCACATTTATAAATTAAACACTGAAGTCCATTCCCAGATTTTAAAAGAATCTAAATTTATACTCTTACCCAGACTTTAGATGATCATTACACATTCCTTTGCTCTATTGCTGAACTTAAATGTACCCATCCAATAAAGCCTATTTTACTGGGTGTGCTTCCATAAAACATTGACATTTTATCATATCGTAAAGTTAGAATTTATTCTAAATACATCACTATTTCCCTAAAGATAAATCCAAGTGAATCAAACATTAAATGATGTAGCAAAATGTGTTATCGTAAAACGAAATTCCTCTAAACACGTTAATAATCTCTAATGTTGATAAGTAAACAGCTGTGATGTTCTCTTTTTAACACTTCAGTCTCACTAAGGTCAACAGTTTTAATTCTCTCTCATTCCCGTCAATTCCTATTAGATACAAAGAGAAGCACATCGTGTTTATGAGACAGGCTTCCTTTTCCACTCAGCATATAAGAGCTCCTATTATTCTATCTTAAAAGTTACTGAATGTACCTTTGAATGTTTGATAAGACAATGACGGGCATTCATCAATAAGAGGCTTGCATATTTTAATTCCAAAAATCATCAGTCAAACTCAAGCACCTAAAGGAATAAAAGTTTCCACGGATTAAAAATTCTTATTTTTCAGCTCCAATGTATTTTCAGTAAGGCTTGAGTGGGAGTAAGGAAGGTAGGGTATATTCATGTACTGTGGTAACAAATTACCACAAATTTAGCAGCTTAAAATAACATCCATTTATTAGGTCACAGTTTTGTAGGTGGGAAATCCAAGCAGGTGCAACTGGGTTCTATCCTCAGAGTCTCACAAGGCCAATATCAAGGTGTCACCAGAATGGGTTCTTATGTGGAGGCTCTGGAAAAATATTTGATTCCAAGCTCATTAAAGATACTGGCAGAGGGTGGGAGGGAGGGAGAAGCAACAGGGAAGACATATGGGAACATATGTTTATGTATGACTGATTCACTTTGTTATAAAGCAGAAACTAACACACCGTTGTAAAGCAATTATACCCCAATAAAGATGTTAAAAAAAAAAGAAAGATACTGGCAGAATTCAGTTCTTTGTGGGTGTTAGACTAGGTATCCCCTTCCTAGCTGGCCATCAGCCTGGGTGCAGGGCGGGGTGTGTAGGATGGAGTAGAGGCACCCAGCTCCCTAAAGCCTGCTTGTATTCACTGGCATGTGTACCCTCCATCTTCAAATCAACAAGGGAGCATCAAATCTCTCCGACCTTTCATTTTCCTACCAGCTGGAAAAACATCTCTGCTTCTGAAAGGGATTCTAAATAATTAGATGAAGCCTACCTGGATAATATCCCTATCTCCAGGTCAGCTGTACCATATAACACAACGTAATCATAATCATAGGAACCATCTCTCATCATATTCACAGTTTCCAGGAATTAGAGTGAGGAATCTGGGGGAGCATTTTTAGAATCCTGCCTACCAAACAGAGAATTGGAAAAATTGAGATTAGGCTCCAGATGTTAGAGTTTATGAAGTTAGATGCCAGGCCAAAGATGTCTTACTGGGGGAAGGGCATTCAGGGGCACAGTGTAATGCTATTAGCACTAGGAAGAGTGTCAGACCTTAAGAATTTTTTTTTTTTTTGCAAATTTCACCTTGGAGAACTGCTGAGGGCCTCTTGTCATGTAGATGAGTCATTATAACACATTTTATCATTTGACAATTCTTCAAAAATGCCCCTCTTCCAAAATGGCTCTATTATTCTCTACTGTCTGATTTATAAAATATATGTATCTAACTGGACTTTCTTTTTGCTTTAACTTCTGTGTGTTGGGCAAGGGTGGTAATGAAGTCATTCTTCATTTCCCAGAACCTTGTAAAACAGGACTGTATACTAAATAGCACCACTGCTTCCTGCTACGGGGTGGAAAGTGGGAATGAATCCTTTGCTCTGAGCACCTCTGTGGATTTGTGCATTCCTGGTACAAAAAGCTAGCAGATCCACTTCTGGGGTCTGGTTCTGTGGAACGCTTTTATTTGTTTTATTCCCAAGCAATTAGAGTAAGTCATGCTTCTCCTGGTTAACCACTAGGTGTTACAACCTGAACACAATGCCCACAGTCCTGTTGATGGAGAAGCAAGATGTGGGGATTCAGTCAGGGCAGGCATGGCTGGTGGGGAGTGCGGAGGGGATGGTTTTTCCCTATCGAGTGCAAGAAAGAGACAGAGGCCTGCGATTTGTTGCTAACAGTTGGTGGTATAGAGAACCCTGTGATAGTCATGTTCAGAGCCTCCAGTGCTTAAGATGAGTGGTGTGCTGCTTCAGGGCATTTGTTTAAAAAGCTCAGTGGAGCAAGAAAAGACAAGGAAGCACATGAAGATTAATTCTGAAGTTCTTGTTAAAACCAAACACTTTAATCCTGGGAAAAAGGGGGGAAAAAAATCTCTTTGTCTAGTACATTCAGCTGAGTTCATCTTCAGAATTACCAGGAGGCTGATGCACCTGCAGTGAGGAGGGAAGAAGTGTTCAACACAATTTCTTATCCTCTGAGTCAGGTTTCAGTTCATCTACTGTGTCCACTGTGTCTGTCACACGCCAACAGATCTTTATTTGGAACTGATCACTATAATGATTTTGAGATTTACTTGATGAATCAAAAGAACCAAATAGGGAGAAAACTTACAAAAATACAGGGTGGGGGGGAGGCAGTGTTTATTTCCTGGCATTCATTTTTTTTCATGTTATTAGCTGTAAATGCAAAAACAAGGCAAGAAGAAAGAATGGATCACAGATGCCTTCCTAAAAACATGAAGACCACTTAAAAAGGCTTTATGCATATAATTTTGAAATAATACACATTCGTTGCCAATGTTTTATAAATTCCTTACATAATTCAGTCAATAGTCCCTCAACTGAGGAGTAAGTTCTTAGAGGGCAGGTTTATTCTTCAGTCACCATTTTAAACCAAATGATAAATATTTATTATACATTTCTTGATTAACTGACTGACTCCGGAAGGGAAGGTTGAAGGAGGAAAGGAGGGAGAGAAGGGATAAGGAAGAAAGGAAGGAAGGAAAGGAGCGAAGGGAAGACTGATTTGGAACACATTTGGGGATTTACTATAGGTCACAGAAGGAAGTTAAGAATGCAAACACTGACTGAACTCCAATTACATGCACATACGTTTGATCACAAGCACGTGATAATTCAATGCTTTGTTCCACAGCTTACTAACCTATGGGGAGCCAACCTCCTAAGCAAATGAGTTTTAGAGCTTTGTTTTGCATTGGAGTCTTAGTCATTACGTTTGGAAAGATTCCCCTGAAGCAACTATGCACAGTTATTAGAAAGACAGCCTCCTTAACACAGTAGCCACAGCACAGCACTAAAACACAAGAGATCCATTTGGGGCCTTCCTGATTTAAACTATAGTTAAACATGACCTGAGGGAAATTATACTAAACAAAAACTTTATTATTTCTTTATGGTAGCTCAAGGCCAGTGATCCCCTAAAACAGAGACTCTGATAAATGGTCCTGTAATATCTGCATTTGGTGTTTCACTTGGAGATGCCCAAACAGCACAAGCAGCTATATGTTTCACCAGATGTCGAAGGGGTCCCTTGAAGAGAGAGCTATAGAAACCTGCCCAAGCTTGCTCCTGTTGTCAGCAAGTTCTAGAAGAGATAGCAACGCAAGAACCTGAAACATCTATAATCAACCCCGCACTTAGTTAACATATTGAAGATATCTACCCCAGATTTCATCTGAAAAAGAGTTAAGATAAATTATCTGGGAGTTGCTGGGGAAATATCCGGAACATATTTAGAAAAATTCTGAAAGTGATGAAATGGATTCACAGTCTCTCCAGAATGAACCTGAGGCTTTGTCCAGGTCCACAAAGGCAAAGTGGAAGGATGAATGGATGCCGTCATTCCTCCTTCCTGTACTCACTGTACACACACTGCTGCTTACGCATAGCGCTCTTCCTCACGAAGAGAGAACCAGCTTTAAGGTCTTTCAAAAAAATACTCCTGAGTATTTTTCATTCTGAGTTGATCCACAACTTGAAAACCTATTTGCCAACATTTGACTAAACCATAATTTCAGAATTCTTCATCAGTCTTCCCTGAGCTGCACACAAACCCCATGTTATATACAATCATTTTTTTAATTGAAGTATGGTTGACGTACAATATTATATTAGTTTCATGTGTACAACATGGTGATTTGGTATTTTAATAGATTACACACCATACACAAAAATAAACTCAAAATGGATTAAAGATTTAAATGTAAGACCTAAAACCACAATCTGACAATAGATTGTATATTGTATCTTTCAAGTAGTTCAGAGTCTTTACATATAATTCAGATTTTACCCTAATTTATGCTTCACCTTCTCCCATTCTGAACCACAATATTCTCTCTAGATCTTTTGTTGTTGTTGTTGTTGTTTTTGCTGTTGTTGTTGTTTTTTCTTTTGCGGTACGTGGGCCTCTCACTGTTGTGGCCCCTCCCGTCACGGAGCACAGGCTCCGGACGCGCAAGCCCAGCGGCCATGGCTCACGGGCCCAGCCGCTCCACGGCGTGTGGGATCCTCCCAGACCGGGGCACGAACCCGCGTCCCCTGCATCAGCAGGCAGACTCTCAACCACTGCGCCACCAGGGAAGCCCCTCTCTAGATCTTTTTAATCCCTTCACGTTAATTGGGTAGTTGTAAAATAGACTCATCAAGGAATGCAGTGGTTTTCAAGAATGCCAAGTTACTAAAAGTCTGGCTTTGGTTACCTATTAGGAAAAAACAAAAACACTGTTGATCATTATTTATGATGCTTCATTTTACAATGTGGGAAACATTCCCTCAGATGAAAGTGAGTCATTTAACATTTACATTTCTCAACGGATATTCACTGAGGGAAAGTATACACCAATTAACGGGAAGGATCTGTCTAGAGATAAGAAACATTAAAATGAGATCTATAGAACTTCTTCTGACCTCTAACCACATAAACGAAAGCCTTGCAAACATTGTCCCTGTCACAGCCAATGCACGGAGAGTATCCAACTCAGTAATTATGCCTTAGAAATGTTTAACCATGAGCCAGAAAAATGAACTACCAAGACCTGAAGCTAAATGCCACTGCAACTGCAGTCTTCACTCTACAGAAGGAACCACCTCTACGAAGGCACTGCAGATTCTACAGCCTTTAATGGCTTTCCTCTTACTTCTTACTCCCCATATTAAGACCTCATATCTAATTAAGACTCTTAGAGCTAACAGAATGGAAATTTTTAGTTAAAATCATATATAAAAATGAGCAAATAAATTTATTTAAGGTCTGGACCACCAGTGGACATGATATTACTACCAGACACACCACCATTGGAAAAGTAAAGTGGAAAGCTCGTTGGACTTGATGAATTTTGTGCATCCCATACTGACTGGCAACCTTCTTGCTGAGGGACCTTGGAAAGGCCACTGAACCTCTCTGAAGCTCAATTTAAAAAATACTAAAGGTTTACTATGTTCCATGGATTCTACTAGACCTTAGAACAAAAATATGAATATAAAACTACCTCTTGCCATGGAAAGCACAATTTCTAAAGAGGAGACAGAGAGATCAAAAGTGACTAGGTTTCCTAGGGCATGTAGTGAACACAGACCTCATTGGTCTCACAAATTTGTTTTATATAAACATGCTTTGTAAACTTCTATACAATGTGTATTTGTATGATCACTGTTTATTTGGTGCCTGTTGCACTAAAACTGGACTTCAAGGATGTTAAATCACTTGTCCAAGATAACAGCTTCTAAGAAGTTGCAGAAACAGGGTTTGAAACTGGATCTGACAGAGAGTACAGCCTGATCAATTGCCAACATGCTATACAGCACCTCTTATGTGCTTCTCATAATAATAAAGTGGTGGTCTTCTCTAAAGTAATGTGTCATGCCTCAAGTATCTGCTAGGCCCTTCACCGTGGTAGCTACCTCCAATAGCTAATTCCAACCCTGGTTTCTATAGCATCTAATCAAGGGAGGAGAGAGTATGGGAAGACGATTGAAACTATACCAGTAAGAGTTATTCTCTATTCACTGAGAGCAGATCTTAGCTTTTGGCCAGCCTAGCTAGAGTCACTAAAGAGGCAACCATAATCTAGGGGGTTTATAGTACAGAAGTCATCCTGACCACACCCCTGACCACACCCCTGACCACACCTCTGTGTCAGAGGAGATTTGAACTGTCACAGCATTAGCGATTATGATTTTCTATTTATGTAATATTTCATTCATGACTGCTCAGGACATGATCTTTAGCTAATCAAAAAAAACTTTTTAAAAAAATATAGACCACTCAAAGATGAAAGCAGAAATTCAGACATAACCAAAAAGGAACAAAACTCAGTTTCAGAGAAAATGTCACTGGACAAATCTGGAAATAACAGAGGTAATAGTGGCCTAAGAACAAAGAAATAATATGTAAAATCCAGAATGATCTGGTAAAAGCTCCTTGAACAAAATAAAGTTCTTGCTCCCAACATGCAGAAGGAGAATCACTTCAAAGTGAGAAGCAGGGAAGAACCATGGTCTTAATAATAGAGAAAAGAAATTGTTTTTGCTGAAGAATGAATCACTGACTATAGGGAAATAGCAAAAGATACTAATGAGAACAACCAGATTTTTTGAGCATCTTCCCTATTCTAAGCTCTGTGGTGGTTATGAAGTTTAAAGACCTCATTTAGCAGAGGGGGGTAAGAGAAAAATAGCCTTGTGATCGGTGGGTGATAGAGATTAGCCCAGAGCACCATGAGAACACTTCTGAAATACAGCACTATTGAGACAGGAAGTAGAAGGAAAGGCTTCCCAGAAGAGGTTTCAGCTACTCTAAGGCTTGAAGAATGTGTGGGAATTACTGAAGCAAAGAAGGAGAGGAAGCACTTGGAATCAAAGATGCAGAAGACATTTCAGGAGTTCCATGAGAAGTTCAATTAAAAACCAAATGAGAGGGACTTCCCTGGTGGTGGCAGTGGTTAAGAATCCGCCTGCCAATGCACAGGACACGGGTTCGAGCCCTGGTCCAGGAAGATCCCACATGCCTTGGAGCAACTAAGCCCGTGCGCCACAACTACAGAGCCTACGCTCTAGCGCTCACACGCCACAACTACTGAAGCCCGTGCACCTAGAGCCCACGCTCCGCAACAAGAAGCCTGCACACTGCAACGAAGACCCAATGCAGCTAAAAATAAATAAATTTATTTAAAAAAAAACAAATGAGAGATCTCAGGCCATTGTTTCCTAGCCAGTGACATTTAAGGAACAGTCTACAGTGTTGTCGCATTGAGGCAAAATATGTGTGTTTCTCCTGCTGAAACTGACTCTCATTTGGTAGGGATAAGCCTCCAAAACAATTGATATTGTAAGGAGTAGGAAAACCACTGACTTAAAAATCAGACCGATTTGGATTTAAATCCTTACTCTACAGCCCCTACCTGAGTGATCCTGGGCACATGGTTTGACCTCCTCGAATCTCAGCTGAGCCTTTGGCAGTTCCCTCACAGGTGTACAGTGAGGATTAAATGGTGTCCTATGTAATTGAGTATAACGCCCTATATAGCTTCAGTGCTATTGATATTATAATTGTTGCTAATACATATGAAAGAACATTAAACTTGGAATCTGGAGACACTAAATGCGTGCGTGACATTAGACAAGGTGCTAACCACGCTGAAACTCAGACTGCTCATCTATTAAAAAAGAAAGAAAATTTCCACCTATAAGATTGTTTTAGGAATTACATGTGGTAACATCTAAGAAAGCACCTAGGGCGGTATCTAGCACATACAACGACGTAAGTGAATTTTACTTAAACATCAGTCTGAAATACCCACATTTAGAAACACAAAGTTTAATACAAAATGTGCTTTAGTGAATAAGAATAGTAAATTATTACTTGTAGTGTTCCTCTGTGTTGGGCATCTTTTAGACATTTTATGTATACTTTCTCATCTGGTCCTAAAGATCACCCTTTTTATTTTCTTGAGAAGCACAGTCACTTGCTCAAGTTCTCACAGCAATTTTTTGACCATTTGAACACCATCTTTAAAAGGCTTCTAAATTTTCAAGGGTTCTTTGTTTCACTATGGTAAAAGGATCTAAGAGTCCAGCTATGAAACCAGTTCCAAAGAAACAACATCATCATCATCATCATTATCCATCGACCAACACCGAGGGGCTGTCATGCCTTTGAGGAGGCATGGAAATCCCTAACCTCTTAGAACCCACACTGTAGCTCTGTAAACAGATTCGTCTTCTTGATGCAGTCTGTACTGGAAACAGATTGATGGTGCAGTTATTAGTGCTAGATGCATTACGAGGACATTAAAACTGCATCTGACCGGGGTGATAAAGGGAGCATTCCAGAAGAGAAAGGACCCGATCGAGGGTTTGAAGAATGGGTAGCCTTCTGATATTCAGAGTTGGGTGGGAGATATTCTAACCTGAAGAAACCACATGGGCTAACAAGGGAAAAGAGAGAGCACAAAGAATATTCTGGGAATGATAAGCAGTAACTTTGAGAGGACCAGAAAGACCATATCGGACCACAGTGAATAATGGGGCTGAATAGGTGAGTTAGGACCACATTTAAGGTAGCCCTGACTACTAGACTTAACAATAATTATAACTACACTTAAAATAATCATAACAACTCTCATTTATTAGCATTCATCAATGTTAGGAAGAGATCAGCACTTCAATATTTAATTCCTCCTACCACTTTATGAGGTAGATATTACTACCTTTTACAGATGAGGAAACTGCCATTCAGGAAGGTTGTTACTATCGCAAAGTTACAAACTAATGGGGGCAGAGCTGGGACTCAGATCCAGGTCTATCTGATTCTAAAGATGTGTTTTTAATGATTATAGAGTCATTGCCTCTTGAAATATTCTAGTATTTCCTTGTGAAGGAAAGGAATTTACTTAAAGGCTTTAATTTGAATCCCTTCCCCACAATTTTCTGAATGTTAATTTTCAGTCCTCTCCTTCCTTGACCTATCGGCATTTACCATAGTTGGTCATTCCTTCCTCCTTGATATACTTCTTAATTTGCTTTAAAGGACAAAACACTGTCTTGATTTTTCATGTGCTTCACCTTCTCCATCTTCTTTAGAGAAGTCTCTTCTCCTCAGCCTCCTACTGTTAGGGTTATTCAACATTTCATGTACCTCTTCTTGTCTCCATCAACTCACTCCCACTGGTAATAATCCCATCTAACCTGACTGCCTTTAAATATTTTCTATGTGTTAATGACTCTTAAAGTGATATCTCTAGCCCAGACCTTCCTCTGGAAGTCTAGACTCATCCAACTGATTTCTTTACTTCTCCACTTGATTGTCTAAAACTGAACTCCTGATCTTACCCCATACAAACCAGCCCCTTTGCATTCTTAACTTTTTGACAGCAATTCTATCGTCACCATTGTTTAGGTCAAAGCTGTGACATCATCTTTGGCTTCTCATTTTCTCTCACACTCCATTGTCTAGAACTTTGGATATGTTCAAAATATCCAGAATGTGATCACTTCTGACTACCTGCCCTGCTATCACCCAAGTGTGAGTCACCACCACTTCCCACTCGCCTATGCAAGCCTCCTTCCTCCTATGCTGCTTCTACCGTCCCCCCTGATGGTCTATTCTCAGCACAACAGCCACACCATTCCTTTCAACCATAACTCAGGTCAGTCAATAGCCCTATGTAGTTCATTTCATCCTTTACTTCACTCAGTAGCTCCATAATGGCACTGGCCTCCTTAGTCTGATTTCCAGTTTGCCCTAGATGTGTCTCTTGCCTGGAGGGTCCTTTCCCAAATATCTGCCTGGCTCTCACCTCTTTCAAGACTCAGCTCAGATCTCACCTTTCCAAGGAGGTCTATCCTGATCATCCTATGATCAGCCCTTAAAACTGCCACTGCCCACCAGCACTCCTGACCACATTTATCAGGATCTAATTTTTCTTTTCTTCCCACAGGGCTTACAACCTTCTAACCATATCATATCAATTACTTTTTTATTTATATGTTTATCGTTCATTGCCTACTTTCCCCAGGAGAACGTAAGCTCCTTGAGGACATTTTTCTCTGTTTTGTTCACTCTTCCCAGTTCTCAAACGACTCCAAATTGCCTGGTATGAAGAAGGTGTGTGTCTAATAAGCATTTGTTTACATTCAAGTGCTGAAAAAATGAAATAAACAAACAGACGCGGTTTGCATACTGTTCCCTTTGCTTACTTTGTCTCCCTCTCTTCCTGGACATGTTTTCCAAGGGGCGTTTGTCTGGGGAGCCAGTCCCTAGAGGGAGCCAACCCGTGGAGCAGCCCTTCGGGGCTGGGGCAGACCAGTCTCCCCCTCCACCCCAAAAGGGACGACAGAAGCCTGAGACCCTAGGCTGTGGACAGTGTTCTGGGAAGGTGGTGCCGCCTGGGCCCTGCTTCTCCGGGTGCTCACTAAGGAATGAGGGCCTGAAACAAATCTCATCCACTAGAGGGTGTGGGAAGGCAGCATGAAGAAGTCTGCAGGTCAGTTAATGTCCTACAGGGTGAACCTAGGGGTGCTGGTGTGGGGAAGGAGGAGGGCTCCGCCCTAGGACTTGGCCTGGTGAACATGGAGAGGGGCCAGCGGCAGTGCCCCCAGGAAGTCAGCTTCTTTAGTGAGGGGTCCCTCCCCCAGACTACTCTAGTCCTTTCTCTGAGCCTGCTTCCTCACCTTAATTGGGGCTAAAGTCATGCCCGCCTAATCCAGGCTCACAGCAGCCAGAGGGTCTTTTGGGCACTCAGGTGTCACCCCATCCGTCCCCCCACCCCAGCACTCGGTCTCCATACTGGCCTAGGCCTTCTGGAGTCAGGCACTACCCCCAGCCCCTGGCTTCCGCTCTGCTGGGGCCACCAAAAGACGCTGTGGCTAGAAAACCAACCCAGGCCCTTGCCTAAAGCCACAGGGCAGGCGTGAGCCTAGAAAGGTCCTTTACATACCCTGGCCTGTGGAACTGGCCCTCGGGGAGAGCGGGTGCTTGACCAGCGGAGCAGCCTGAACTTGGCTTCCAGAAGGAGAAGTGGGGCGGCGGGAGGTCCCAGGAGGGAGGGAGGAGGGGCATGGGAATGGACCAAAACAAACACACAAAAACAAAACAAAACAAAACCTCCCAACTCTTAGATGAGAACGTTTACTACTTCTATAGTGAATCCTTCAATGAAATATTTACTTTTATCCCCCCAAAGTAAAGTAATTTACATCTTCTAAGAAGTGACTACATCATGCCTGGACACTTTGTAAAACTTAGGAAAGGGGCCGATAAGTAAAGCAGATTGTCCTCGAGACGCAGGTCTTTCTATATGCAGGTCTTACATTGAAGGCACACTGCAAGCGATCAATAAATACTTGCGGAATGAAATAAATGACCACATTTCAGATTACAATAGGATAGCCAGGATCTGATCTCGAAATATGTGTGGGGAAACAAATTGAAAATAATTAGGAAAAAGTAGGCTTGACATCACAAAATGGCTCTGATTCCCAAATAGCAAGATTTCTTATGCACATATTCAATGACAAAAGAGCAGGCTGAGAGGGACAAAAGTCACCTACTTTCCCTGCGCTCTAACTTGAATGTGTGATGGGAAACCTATACAGAAAACACTATGAGGAAAAAATCAGAAATGTTAAAGCTCAAACTTTCTCCAAGAAAAGAAAACTAACTTAAAGTAAGATCACAAGGTGCAGTATCACACACTTACACATATATGTGAAGGCTCACACACACAACACACCCCACCGACACAGTAATAAAAAGTAGCCATCCAGTCTTAAAGAATACGTCCAAGAAATGAAATATAATTAGCCTTCCTTTTATATATCTGTATTATTGTTTTCGTGGGAAGATTTTATAAGTCAGCACAGAGTCAATATTGAGAAGTCTATCTGTACTGATTAAAGTTTGCCCTCTAGTGAAAGGCCCTGGCCCCTTTTTGCCAAAAACTCTCTTTACAGGTGAACCTCATCACTGTATTTCTAGATTTCTGAATGCAGTTTGCCTTGGTGTAGATTGAATTTTTGTTTCAGAGTACAAAGTTGCTAGCTTATAAGTATGTAATCTTCTTTTCCTACAGTGTTTGTTTTGTGTGTGTGTGTGTAATTATCAAACTTTGGCTTAATGAAAGTAGATCACACTGATAGCTCATGATACTGGTCTTATTCACCAAAAGATTCATTTTTCTCTGCCTTCTTCTTAGCAAAGAATTAAAATAACAAATAATCATCCTCTTTTTGATGTCACATATATGGCTGCAGAAAATGAATTTCGTTATGTCTTGCTATATCAGCATTCACTAAAATCTTCTGGCTTGACTGTGGCCTTATTTTTATATAAAGCTTAAAAAGAGAAAACATTAAACAGGGGTATAAAATATTTGTCATTTTTACAGCCTTACTCCCAACCCTTAGATGAGAAAGGTTACTTCTTCCTTAATGGATCCTTCAATAAAATGTGTTTATTTTTATACCCCCATGACTTCACAGTGTGCTGATATAGTAGTTTCCAAGATATCACATATTTTAAATCCCGTGTTTCTTCACAATGTCAATGAGGGAGAGACAAAAGGCTGACAAGAAAAAAGTCCCTTGTATGAAAAGAACCAATAAATAACTTGAAAAAACAATAAGAGAAAAAATTTTAAGTTATAATAGGTAAATGGGTTTACATTTGAAAAATGACTCATTTGAAGTATTCTCTACAAATTTCTTCCTATAAACAATGTTTCATCAATTCTTGACATCCGTAACAATAACGAAATATCCTTCCACATTTTCATGTGTGTTATTTTCTAAATGGTATAATAAAAGCTGTCAGTTACTCCCCTGCATACTAACAGAAAAGTGAAATTCTTTGTTCTGTGTGTGATTGCATTTGCACATTATAGAACTATGAAATATTTACAAAGGGAAGGTTAAATCAATACAGCTCTAAAATTTGTACTTCAGTCTTCAGGGATTTATATCATCTTGATTTAATGAAGTATGAGGAGTGAGAATGTTGACATATAGAAAAAAATATTTCGGTTTCCTCTTTATTGTACATACAGAAAGTACTGAAGTAGAATTCGTTGATACCTAAGCAGTAGCTAATTATTACCCATTTGATGCCTCAAATCTCATGGTGAAAAACAGACACCAACTATCAAAAAGAAAAAAATGTGATGCATACTATAGTAAAGAAATACTGTCCCTTCATCTAACTTAGCTTGTCAAAAATCTTTTAAATTATTTTGTATTTTAAAATTCTATTTAATTCTTACAATACAAAGAATAGTCCAGATATGTAAAAGTAGAATTATATTAGTTATAACAACTTATGCTTATTATATTCTTTAGATATAATGTACTTGATTTTCATATATTGATTATTTATGCTTACACATCTCAACAGTATATATTAGACCTATGGATATAAATTCTCCTGTAGCAGTACAGGACTATGCTCAATAAACAGAACAGAAACCTTTCCTCCTATTTGCAGAAACAGCCAATCTCACAGTTTGTTCCAGTGAGAGCTTTAATGAGGATGTATAAAGGTTGCAGAAGAGAAGCAAAGAGCTTTGTAAAATGTATTTTTTTAATAAACGGATGAAACACACTTAGAATAATAAGCATTTATAAAAAGGCACAGGACACAGATATAGAGAACAAACTAGTGATTACCAGTGGGGAGAGGAATGGAGGAGGGGCAAGGTAGAGGTAGCAGATTAAGAGGTACAAACTAGGGGGCTTCCCTGGTGGTGCAGTGGTTAAGAATCTTCCTGCCAATGCAGGGGACACATGTTTGAGCCCTGGTCCGGGAAGATCCCACATGCCGTGGGGCAACTAAGCCTGTGCGCCACAACTACTGAAGCCTGCACGCCTAGAGCCCGTGCTCTGCAACAAGAGAAGTCAACACAATGAGAAGCCCACGCACAGCAACAAAGAGTAGCCCTGCTACCTGCAACCAGAGAAAACCCGCAAGCAGCAACGAAGACGCAACACAGCCAAAAATAAATAAAATAAAATAAATTTATTAAAAGAAGAGGTACAAACTATTATGTATACAATAAATAAGCTACAAGATGTATTGTATAACATAAGGAATATAGCCAATATTTAAAAATAACTATGAATGGAATATAACCTTTAAAAATTGTGAATCACAATATGCTGTACACCTGTAACTTACATAATATTGTATATCAACTATATCTCAATAAATAAATGTTCAAAATAGCTGAGAATAACAGTAGCATAGTAACAACTAAGAGCAAAAAAAGACATAGGATTTATAAAGAGGAAATGCAACTTGCTTCTTTTATAAAATTGATCCATTCAAGTTCACATTGTTACGTATTATATATTTTCTATTACCTCATATAAACTAGAAAACTTTTGAACAATTAACATCAATTGAAAGATCAGACTGTCAGAAATGCTGGCTGTAGATGCCTTCAAAATATTCACTAGAAAGGCCCAATGACTGTAAACTCCTGATGTAAAAGAGATCAAATGGGAAAGAACAAAATTTTGATAAACCTGAAACTCTAGTTCTGACAATTATCTCCTCTGGGACCTCTAAGATAAATCTCTTTATCTCTCTTGAACCCCAATTATAGTCCTATAAGAGATAAATAAACCTGCTTTCCTGCTTACTTCACACAACTATTTTAAAGACCCAAAGATATAAAATACTTTGCAGTCTGTTATGTAATTCTGAGGGGATATAAAAATCAGTTTCACCTCTATATTACGTATTGCTGAAGTTCCATTAAAACAACTCAAAAGTAACTAACAACTATTTATTGAGCACAGATTCCCCAGCACACATCTGTTAAAAGGCAGGCAACCAGAGCCTCCTTGAGCATGCAGCAGTGGAAAGAGGAAGTGGAAATTAAATTTGAAAAGTGAAGCAAACAAATTTCATTGCAGTAAACTAAACATAATTTTTTATTATCCATATTCAACTGGAAATGCTTATCTCATATTTTATTATACTTCACATGGGCCTCTTAATTAAGTAATAATTTTATTATGTGTCTTGGCCAATGTTCCCCAGAAAATAGAACATTAGAAATAGCTTTAAGTGCTAACGTGTACTTAGGGACTGCAGTACCAGGGAGGAGAAGAGAGACACAAAGAGAGTGAAGCAGGGATGAAGCGGGTGGGTGGGGGGTGGGGGGGTTGATTAAGGAAACATGCTATCAGGTGGCTGCTGATAAATGCAATTGATTGCTTGATTTCTTGAGCCCTTCCTTTGAGAAAACATATACATAGACTAAATCTCAGGCCCATTCTTTGAGTGCACAGAGAATGAGGAAAAGGGAAAGGGAAATAATATGTTACTAACTTCCACGGAAGTTTTTGCTACACTGGGTATTAACTCTTGTTGCCTCTCAGAACCCTACAGTGACCCATGTTTAGTAAACAGGGAAGCCCTGAAACAGAGGTGAGACAGCTATACGACTTGAGATTAGACAGTGTTAGATTCCACCCATGTGAAGTCCCTCAGAACCCATAGCAGCAGCTGATCCACAGACTGTTGGAGCTGAAAGGATCAGAAATGGGGCAGAAGAGATGGCTGGAATCCCACAGATAGAGTACTCACTACAGTCCAGTTTTATTCTTACAAACACCTGACTAACCTTATCCTGCTGACATTCTCATGCTGCCAGTATGTCCCAAAATGACTACTGAGCTAAAATTTCAGCCTATTTCAAGTCTCCTTTGATCATACCATGTTGCAACCGAATTAAGCACCCTTTAGAGTCACACATCACTAAAGGAAACACTCCTATTTATTGGACATGGTGGAAAATACTATGAGAGCTCTTATCATACCATTATTCCACTAATAATTCCCAATCTCTAATGCCAATGTAAAAAAAAATGTTATGATCTTGGTGTTTTCCTCCTATAAATGATACTAATTATTTAGCACTCTTGAACTAAGACTTGCACACTGCTGAGCGCCCATTAAGTTGCTTTGCTTGTTATTTCAAAGAAAGTCAAGAGGGAGGCATTTGAAATTATCATGTGAATGAGCAAGTCGTACACTTCAGCAGCCCAAGCTTGGACAATGGCTCAGCCACCTTAGAAATAAGTTGTTCCTCCCTTTCCAAACTCTTGTCAATTTGAGCAAGGCTACTTTCTCCTTGTTCTCTTCTGTCCAATCTATTTTATCATTTAGTGATTTTAGGGAGAGAAGGAGGTGATTTTTATTAGCTGGCTCATTTATCTTAAGATGGCAAGATGTGTCAATAATTAGGAATCAAAATATTTTTCTGGCCAATTTAGGCTAATCAGTCCAAAGTGATTTTTGATCCACTGAACAATTTAAATAAAAAACAAAGCCAAGGGCTTCCCTGGTGGCGCAGTGGTTGAGAGTCCGCCTGCTGATGCAGGGGACGCAGGTTTGTGCCCCGGTCCGGGAGGATCCCACATGCCGCGGAACGGCTAGGCCCGTGAGCCATGCAGCTAAGCCTGTGCGTCCGGAGCCTGTGCTCCACAACGGGAGAGGCCAGAGCAGTGAGAGGCCCGCGTACCGCAAAAAAAAAAAAGGAAAATACTGATTTTAAGTATAATATGAAAGGTTAAATATATATTTTGTAATCTCTAACATAACTAAGAAAAACTATACAAAGATATACAGACAAAAACAGAATTCATAAATTAAAATGAGATATTAAAAAAATTCAAATATCACAAGAAAGGGCAGGAAGGGGGAAACTGAAGTACAAGAAAGGGAAAAACAAACAAAAAAGTATTTAAATTGTAGACTTAAATCCAAACATGTCACTAATTACATTAAATGCAAATTGTTAAATGCACCAATTAAACAACAGACATTCTCAGAATTACTAAAAGCATGAACCAAGTCCTCTCTGTGAAAATCTCACTTCAACTCAACGATACAGGTTAAGTTAAAATCAAAAGGATGGAAAAAGATATATAACACAAGCACTAATGAAAAGAACTCTGCCTTCCACAAAAATTAACTCAAGATTGATCACATATTTAAATGTAAAATGTTAAACTATAAAACATTTAGAAGAAAAACTTTGTTATCTAGGACTAAGCAGATAGTTCTTAGATATAACAACAAAAGCATGATCCATAAATGAAAAAACTAATAAACTGACCTTCATCAAAATTAAAAACCTTTGCTCTCTGAAAAATATTGCTAAAGGAATGTAAAGAGAAGCTACTGACTGGAGAAAATCAACTGTAAATCATTTGGATCCTCAAACCCAAAACTCAACAGTAAGAAAACAAACAACCCAGTTAAAAATTGGGCAAAAGACTTGAAGAGATAATTCACCAAAGAAGATATACAGATGGCAAATAAGCCTACCTAAGGGTGTTCAACATCATTAGTCAATAGGAAACTTCAAATTAAAACAATGATGTTGTATTACTATGCCTCATCAGAAGAACTAAAATTAAAACTACTGACAATTCCTAGCGCTGCTGATGAAGCAGAGCAACTGGAACTCAAATACACAGCAATGATAGCAACGCAAAGGGCAAAGACTCCCTTATAAATTAAACACAAACCTACCATATGACCCAGCTATCCCACTCCTAGGTATCCTAGAGAATTTAAGACATATATTTGAAACACATATAACATATAATTTAAAACATAAACATATATGTTTGTCGCAGCATTATTCATAATTGCCAACAATTAAGAATAACACGAATGCTCTTTGATAACTGAATGGATAAACAATGTGTGGTACATTTATACAATGGAAACTACTCAGCAATAAAAAGGAACAAACTATTGATACACACAACAACTTGGGTAAATCTCAGCGTCATTATGCTGAGTGAAAAACACCACTTTCAAAATGTAAGGCCAACTGGCCCGAGGCAGGGGAACGCAATCAGACTCCACAGACCGAAACTTTCCGGACCACCCAGTTCCAGGAACTGACCTGGGGACTTTCCACCCGGCCCAGCCTTCCCGCCTTTCGACGGGCGGGACTAAGACTGATGCGGCCGGCACCGGATATTGCCACGATACCCGAAGAGACCACCAAATAAGGAATAACCTGCGCCCTCCCGGATTCACCACACCCCTTTCCCTTCCTCCCCTATAAATTCTGCCCAAACCCTCGCCCGGGCGCGACTTCTCTGGCCCCTTTCTCTCGGACCAGTGAGCCTCTCCCGGGAGCGTTCCCAAAATAAAGCTTGTTTAAGCTCTCCTCTGTTTCTTGGTGCCGTTCCTTACACAAAATATTACATGCTGTGTGATTCCATTCATAAAACATCTGCAAAAAGACAAAACTGTAGTGACAGAAAACATATTGGCAGTTGCCAGGGATCAGGGATAGGGGGATGGCATGACTATAAAGTGGTAGCAAACTGGAAGTTTTGGTGGTGATCAAACTGTCTGTATTCTGATTTTGACGATGGTAATAAAGATGTATATATTAAAATTTCTAGAACTACCCACTATAAAAGTAAGTTTTATCTATTTTGATTTAAAAATTAAAAAAAAATTTTTTTAATTTAAATACATATGTAAGAAAGCATGAGAGTAAATTAACTTTGCCCTGCAGAGGAAGATGCCTCCAGTACAATCAAACATCAGCTTTACATGTCCTCTCTCACGCAATTTCAGATAATTTTAAAAAAGAACTTTGAGAAGCGGCTTCACACTGTATTTCTCCCCAAGCCCCCCAGATCGTCTATTAATAATATTTTCTAGGCAAGTAACCTTTTAGAATGTAAGAATATACTCCATGCATCAAGTTATTCTGTATTTCAAATTATTATTTCTTTTCCAATAAGTTATTATATAGCATCAAATAGCATTTGTAAGGCAAACTTAACAGTAAACTAACCTGTTGGAAAACTAATTACTATTCAAAGCATTTATTTTTCCCTGTGTCAAAAGAAATGTGTGTGAAGATGATATAGACCTCCAAAGAATCTGGTCAACCTCAGTCAAAATTACACTGCCTTTGTCTAAGGATGACTTGAAACATCACACAGAAGAATAATTCAATGTGGCACCTTTTTAAAAAATTACTCTTTTCCTGTCTGCTTAATAATTGCAACTTATTAATACCCCATGTGATATCTGGACCATGTTCATGATGATGACACATATTAGATAGCAACGATTTTTGGATACAACAAAGGCAGCATTTTTCACACATATGACCTGGAAGTGAGAGACTTTAAATTCCATTAATGATTTCTTGAGACAGTAGCCTCCCCACTGTGAAGTCCAGAGAAAGGTGTGCATTTGTTGTTAATATATTATCTTAATGTTCCAACCATCTGCCTAAATAAAAACCAGGATCAGGAGATATTAAAATAAATGTCATTTCAAGGAACCAGTTTTTATTTATTTATTTTTGGCTGCATTGGGTCTTCACTGCTGCGCGCGAGCTTTCTCTAGTTGCAGTGAGCGGAGGCTACTGTTCGTTGCGGTGAGCGGGCTTCTTATTGCGGTGGCTTCTCTTGTGGAGCACAGGCTCTAGGCGAGCGGGCTTCAGTAGTTGTGGCATGGAGGCTCAGCAGTCATGGCTCGCGGGCTCTAGATCACAGGCTCAGCAGTTGTGGCACACGGGCTTAGTTGCTCCGAGGCATGTGGGGTCTTCCCGCACCAGGGCTCGAACCAGTGTCCCCTGCATTGGCAGGCGGATTCTTAACCACTGCGCCACCAGGGAAGTCCCAAAATAAGTGTCATTTCAGAGAGAGAGATAAATTAAGATGTAAAACTCCTTAACCCTTTTCAATAACTAAATTCGAGAAAATTTAATAACTAGCATAGGAAAATCTTTTCTTCTATCATTGTTGTATTTTGGCTTTCTTACTACTACTTCTGGGTAAAGGACCAAGCTTTTGAAAGCTACTGGCATAAACAGGAAAACACTGAACTGGTGATTATGTTTTGACAGTATAGTGAGTTCAATACTCGACATGGCAACTAGCAGTCTGCTAGTTACTACTGTCCTTGACACTTGACCCAGTGTGAGCAAAGAATCATCCAGTCAACAGCACATCTGATAACAGGTTTGTGGCTGTGGACATTAGTCTCACCTGTCACAGGTAAAAGGAAATCAACATGTATACATAATGGCCTAAGCTCTATTTTAAGAGTGTATCCTTGTATTTCTGAAATCCCAGAATAGGTTGGTTTGGTTTTGTTTGGCTGAACATTTTCTTCTTGGAATGCATGTCTCTTCCTTCTGGGCTTGATCATCAGGAAACAGAGTCCTAGCTATTAAGTTCCACCTGTGCTGCTGTCTTTGCCTGCCTCGCACCTTAGGACATAATCTTATATTCCACAGACATGACTGACTGTAAGTGCACTTTACAGTCATGTCAAGTGCACCCTAGGAGGCTTACACAGCTGCTCATCATCTCTGGCAAAACTTTTAGTTCTCTAACATTGCCTTTGTCCTCCAGTTTCACAGCATTTTCTCTTTCTTATTAGTACATGAAAGAACGCTGAGCATTATAAATTAATAACATGAGACATAGGAGGGAAGGAGAAAGAGCAAACCAGAAACTAGCTCCACATTGGAGCAAATGAAGAGATCAAATGCTAAGTCTTCCTCAGACTCAACAGTTTATCAGAACATGGGACTAATAGAAGTATTGTAAAAAATTCTTACTCCTTCTGAACAGGGATGCTTTCTATGCTCCAATATGACACATTAACTCTGAACTCACATAAGTCTTTTTTAAAGACTGTTTTACCAATTGACTTAGTCTAGTTTCTAGTCCTGGTATTTCTATGCCTTCTACATCTTATGGTACAAAAGAGGCTAACAAATTGTACAGTATGAATTTACGCATAGCCTGCACCTGAAATTTTGCCAGATACTAAGTATATAGAGACAATTAACACCTGGTTGCTGTCCTCTATGTGTCTATATTAAAATGGAGAAGGCATACATAGCAAAACTAAGATCCAGTATAAAGAGAGGAACATAAACAGATGTTCAGAGAATGAATGGTGTGAATGCCCAAGAGAGTGACTTACTCTTACACAGGGCAGTCAAGAAAATACAACAGGCTATGACACAGACCATGGAACCAAGTCAGATGAAGAAGTGGATAAAGGACACCCCAAACCCAAATTCCTCATCCCATTGAATGTTTCCAGTTAGTTGGCAGCACCTTTTTTCAATGGATTCTTTACCTTATAGTATAATCAATATTCTTGCTCATGTTGTTAATGGCCTTTAAAACAAGTATGAATAGAAGTATTGTCAGTTAACAAAAAAGGATCTTCATCCTGAAAAAGAATATTGGTAGCGCTGCAGTTCCAGAGTACTTTCTGAACAGTACTGTCTGTTTTCAAGCTGTAAGTTTAGAATACACATATATTGATTTAAGTGCTAATAGAGGTTAGGGCATACTCAGTCAGGCAGGGTTCTAAAAGCTTTACATGTACTGTATTTCATTGGTTCTAAGATGTACATTTTTTCACATTTTAACAACCTCTGAATTTGGCATATGCCTTACACATGCTGGCATATAATAACTTAACAGGCAGCATTTTCTCTTTCTTATTAGTACATGAAAGAACGCTGAGCGTTATAAATTAATAACATCTTTGTATTGAGGAAATATAGTAGTAACTCATTCAATATTTATATCAATCCTATGTAAAATCCCCATTATACAGAGAAATTAATACACTTGCTTAGGTTCGCATAGCAAATAAGCACCAGAACCAGGGAGTATGGGTTTCCAAGCTTGTGCTCTTGGCTGCTATCCACAATGCCCCTCAAACGACATTGCACAGTACAAACCAGACCTTTCACTCCTCTAATAAGATCACCCTTACCAAAAAGAAATACAAAACGACCTGTTTGTGTTAATTTATGACACAAAATGTTGCCATAGTAGTGTGATTAATAAACAGGAATAATCACACACACAGAAGACAATGGTTTGTCATGAGATGATTAAGATGACCGTGGGAGAAACAGAAACCTCCAAGCAGTGATACAAAGACTCCAGTGCTTTCTACATATGGAAGGAAATTATGCAAAATTGTCATCTTCACTTCCCTATTAGAAGTTGTGAGGGATCAGGCAGAAAGCATCTGGCAGGAACATTGTAGAAAAGATGCCAGCACTGAGTGTATGGTAAAGCTAGCCATTACTTAAGACAGGGTTTCTCCACCTCAGCACTATTGAGATTTTGGAACTCTGTTGTGGGGAGTACTGTTCTTTGTAATGTGGGATGTTTAACAGCACCCCTAGTTCTACCCAGTAGATACCCTTAACACTCCCCAGTTGTGACAAGCAAAAATTTCTTCAGATATCGTCAAATGTCCCCTGGAAGGCATATCACCTTTGTTGAGAGCCACTGATGTTAAGTCTCTTCTATCACCTGATACATTCCATGGCATGTAGAAGATGATCAATGTATGACAATTATGACAGAAATGAAGGATGGATGGATGGGTGAAAGGAAGGAAGAAAAGGCAAGGAGAGAAAGAGGGAGGGAATTGGGAACAAAAGGATTCTACAATATTTACTAATATTCATTGGCAGATAATTTCCAGTATAAACTGAGAGACTAGCTAATAATCAATACTCACTATAAACCAAACAGGAAGATCACTCCTAATTCAAAACCAAATTTTGTAGCTCTTATATGTTATTTTAGAAAGCATGTAAATAAAACATCAACCACCGGAGTGAAAAATACTGTCCCTCAGGAGTGCAACAGTTATAGATCTGATCTCCTTAAGTATATTATAGTTTTACGTAAAAGAATTAATAAACAATGTTATTGACAGACATATGCTCATTTCGCTGAGATAAAATTATAATTGAATTGATAGGTAATGGCCCTTTAAATCATAAGAGTAAAGCTCAAGTGTATTAGTGCATGAACGTCAAGGCAGAATTTCTCTGCATTAGTCATATTACTATTGATATGCTGTCATACTGATACTAATACTCCGACATGAGGCTACATCAATAAAGTGTTAACAAAGTTTTCATATTTTCTGTTCTTATGAGAAAATTTTAGGAAACATAATAAAAAGGAATAGCTCTGTGCTAACAATATAAAATAAACCTATTCCAACTGCATTCACTTATTTAATAAATATTTATTGAGCACCAACTCAGGAATTCTGATATGATATTAAGATTTTGCTTGAAATATATCCATAATAAAAACCTAAATCTATAAACAGTTTCAGCTACATGTAATTAATACATTGTATTTTTATTTGCATTTATACATTCCAATTATAGATCAGGATTTCTTAGTCCTAGAGTAAAATATATAGTTTAAAATAAAAAGTGTTAAATGGTGCCCCCCCAAGATATTCTATCATTAGTTAAAATAAAGTAAAACTACTTTCACCAACACTTTCTCTCTCTGTCTCTCTCTGTGCTCGCAACTACTCTGTATCACTAAGTTTGGGTTTTTTTTAATCATTGGTTTTGTTCTAATTATTGTATCTGTTTTAGAGATGAGCAAATGGAATTTCAAAGAAATTAAGTAACTTGGCTAAGAACACTTCACATCTAGTTACTGAGAAAAATAGTGAAATATCTCAGTGAAATGAGCAAGTTTTTTTGGTTTTGTTTTCTTTTATCATTCTTAGCACTATTTCCATCACATAATGTTTTCAGACAGGCTGGGATCTGGGACCCTTCCCTGCAATGCTGCAGTGATTACACCTGGACACACCCTTCCTTGAGCAACAAAATACAAAGAAACTGCCTGGGACCAAAAATAACTGCATGCATGAGCAGTTAGGGCAAATTCTGGACCCAAAAGATACAAAGAGACCAAAAAAAACCCAACTGCCACTTTTGAAGAGCCTGGAGCAAAAACAAGGTGTCGGAGCAAAAGCAGGGTACTGCGGGATGCCCCCTGAACACACCACCACCTAAGGGGTGGGCGAAACACCTAAGCCACCCCTCTGGCCCGACCCCTGGACACACCCCTACCCTCACCCCATTAAGAAACAAGCTCGCCCCCTCCTCAGGGAGCAAGCAAGAGAACCTGTGGTTTGCTCTCGCTGCCGCCTGCTGCAGCAAGGGCCCCAGTAAAGCCTTGCCTGAATTTCTTGTCTGGCCTCTAGTCAATTTCTATTGATTGGGGAAGGCCAAGAACCCTGGTTGGTAACAGTTTCATTCATTTCTTTTGTAATAAAATCAGATTCTTCTGACTTTCCTGTTAAAAGAGACAGATACTTTTAGAGCAACGCTTTTCCAGTGGGATGAGCTACCAAAATCATCTGGGTCAGTAAATCTGGGTTGTTCACTATCCAGGCTTTGAGAAATACTGCCTTTAAGAAATAATATATTCATATTGTAGAAACAACAAGTGTCCAACAGTGGATGGCTGGTCCAAGAAAATACAATATATCTATATATATACATACGATGGAATATTAGTCATAAAAAAAAGAATGAAATCTTGCTGTTTGTGACAACATGGATGGCTCTAGAAGTCATTATGCTAAGTGAAATAAGTCAGACGGAGAAAAACGAATACCACATGATCTCATGTATATTTAGAATCTAAAAAAACAAAAATTGAGCTCATAGATACAGAGAACAGATTGGTGGTTGCCAGAGGTGGGAGGGTGGGAAGTGGGGCAAGTGGATGAAGGGACTGAAAAGATACAAACTTCCAGTAATAAAATAAGTCATGGGCATGTAATTTACAGCATGGCAACTATAGGTAGTAATGCTGTATTGCATATTTAAGAGTTGCTAAGAGAGTAGATATCAAAAGTTCACATCAGGGCTTCCCTGGTGGCACAGTGGTTGAGAGTCCGCCTGCTGATGCAGGGGACACGGGTTCGTGCCCCGGTCCGGGAAGATCCCACACGCCGCAGAGCGGCCAGGCCCGTGAGCCATGGCCGCTGAGCCTGCGCGTCCAGAGCCTGTGCTCCGCAACGGGAGAGGCCACAACAGTGAGAGGCCCGCGTACCACACACACAAAAAAAGTTCACACCAAAAGAAAAAACAATTCTGTTAATGGTGATAGATGTTGACTTATTGTGATCACAATATATACACATATCATATCATTATGTTGTACACAAACTAATGTAACCTTGAATGTCAATTATACCTCAATTACAAAATAGCATAATTTAGGACATTTATAAAGGTAGACTGATTAGAAAAAACCTAATAATAAATACAAATGAAGTTTAAAAAGAAATACTATATTCATATTTTAATATTTGGAAGTGAATTAGTGTGTGATAATATATTCTCCAAGGTTCAGAACAATTCCTTAGAATTGTTAACCCAAATTTCAGAAATGGAGACCTGATTGAAATAAAGAAGCATTTGTTTGGGGGCTGTTAGGACTGCAGCCCTGGAGACACAGATTCAAGAAGCATTTGAATTGTGTTCTGCCCAACTACAAAATGCGGGAGATGTATATAGGCAAAAAACTGCACGGTTACTTAAATTATTTGTCAAGAATTAGGATTGGAGCTGGCAAGAAGTAAGGGTGCTTGTTAAGAAAGGATTGGTTGGGGTCTGAAATGATTGCATAGTTTCATAGTAACTACATAGTTTCATTTGAAACTACAAGGCTGTAGCTACTGGCATATACTGTTTTGAAAATGGCTGGTGGTGTCCTTGAGTTTGATACAATTCAGAGTAAATTGGAGTTTTCAGTGATCCAGGAATGTGTCTCAAACCACATCCACAATGACCACCCAGCTCCATTTTGGATGCCTGAACCCTAGTTACTCCATTTTGATTTTTAAGTGATCTTAAATATGTCATCAGAAAGAAGGTAAATAGGGAAAGTGTAGCAGACAGGACTAAAACAGGAGGAAGGTCTGTGAAAAAGTAGAAGCAGGTAGTAAGACAAATTCCACTGACTGTTTAAATTTGCTTTTCAAACATCCCTGACACTGGAGCATACTTTTAAGACTATATTTATACTTGTTCATCCATTTTGAATTAGAAACCCCACTTCCCTCCAGTTTCTTTCATAGTGATACCAAATACATAACGAGATTTCCAAAGACTGATTTTCTTAGTGCTAATCCAGTGTCAGCCTGATCATAAGTATATATCACAGTGAATCTTTAAAAATGTAGTGTGTGTCCTCTGTTCTATATCTTAGAAGTTCTTGCCCTATTTGGCAGTCTTGTAAAACTTTTAGTAATTTTTCTCTCAATGCAAGGATGATACAATAGCAGAGGCTGAAATGATAAGCCCCCTTAACATTTCAGTCAGTAGAAAGGAGGAAAGAAAGGACAAACACAGTCAAGAGAAGTCATTGTCTAGAAAATAATAAAATTCCACATTTATATGGTGCTTTGGAGTATTCCCAAGGTATTTGCACATATATCAGCTTTTCTGGTATAAATCTATAAAGGAGGCAACAAGAACCATAGCCTCATTTTGCATAGGAGAAAATCAAGATTCAGGGATGTGAGCTAACCAAGGCCACATGCTTAGAAACAGCAAAGGAGCACGGATTATCTGACTCATAAACCAGGAAGCCTTCCCACACAGTATATATAAAATACTTAAAGGGTTTTACATTTCCCCATGCTTCTTCTCTGCCTTCTTTGTTGTTTTCTATTTCTTCTCTGGCCATACAATGTCTTCATTCTTTCCAGGATATGCCGTAGGCCCTCTGCTCTTCTTCCTCTACATTAAGATTAATTTCCTTATTACCAACACTATCCAAGTTTTCTCCAACTCCATCCCTATAGTCATATCTCCAACTACCTACTGAATATTTCTCCTTAGATATCATATAGATGTATATAACTGTGAGTGAAACTGAACTCAACATATATACCAGTAAACCTGCTTCCCTGCCTGTATTCTCCGTCTCACAGGGAAATGACATCGCTGTGAACTCAGTTGCCCAAGGAAAAAGTCTGGAAGTCTTCTTAGATACTTCCTACTCATTGCTCATGCCTCATGTCCAAGTACACATGCCACAGTTCTGGTGGATTTAACCTCTATAATTGTCTATCACCTTCCCCTCTTCTCAATTCCTATCGCCTTCCTTCATCCCTTTATTTTCTCTTTCCTGGGTTATAATAATATTTTCCTAACTGGTCTGTCTTTAGTTTCTCCAATTTCTACTGCTCATAGCTGCCAAAAAATCTTTCTGAAGGTAAGTCTGTTTATGTAGATCCCACACCTCCATGGAGAACTTGCCAGTGCTTTCATGATAAACAACCACTGGTTTGGTTCCTAAGACCTTTCATGATTTTTGCTTCTAGCCACTTTGCTGACTCATACTTCTACCAGCTAGCTCACTCTTTGGCCATATGCAACCTTCACTACAGCCATGCTGAGCTACTAACAATTACCCAGCCTTATCATGTGGTTCTGTCTTCCAAATTGCCTGGAATTTATTCCTTATCATTTATTCCTTATCTCCATTACCTTTACATAGCTAATTCTACTCTTTTCTCTCCAGAACTCAGCTCATACATCACATATTCCACAATACATTTCTCTGTTCATCTAATATACACGGCCCCCACTGTATTCCCATTTACTGAGTCACAAAATGTTCATACTATTCAATCCACTTATTTATTTTTAAAAGTCCTATAATACAGGAATGGTGAAAAGCATGAAAAGTCATTGGCATATTGTAGGAAAACACAAAACTTTTTATACTCTCAACTTCTATAAGACTTCTATACTCATTATACAACAACACTAAATTACTTCATTACTTCAGTTCTTTACATCTGTACATCAGCTAAAGAATGGGCATTTTAACCTATAGCTCCCCTGTTGGAAACATTTGTATTTGGCAGTGTTGCCATCATTTTTTCTCTTCAGCAATGTTTGTGCAATTATTTTGATATATTTTTGAATGTTTTATTTTACAAATAATGTAAAAATTAGTAGAAAAGATAAAAATTAAATCGCTGATACAAATAAAAAATACTGGTTTCACAAATGTAATAAATTTGCAAAAAAGGAAGAAATCAGGAAATTTTTAGCTTCAGTCAGTCACTCATGAGAATTAAACTAGTCGACAGTGTTCTACTGCAGATAAAAGAACAAAAGCTTTCTGTGAGTAACTGTTGAAAACATATTATCTTAAAAGAAGTATAGTTATAGATTTCACAGATTTTTTAGCTTTGGGGAATGAGATATCCCTTGTAACTTGTAAGTATATTGTACAAATTTCATGCATTTCACTTTCATAGACCTGCTTCAGAACGCATTATATTTGACTGCATGGGACTATTTGTATGTGTGAAAAATTGTAAGCAATCTAAATATGCATCAGTAGAATGGGAGCAAATTAACTGATGCCACAATCACTGAGTAGAATATTATGTAGCCATTATTATGAAGGCTATGTAACAACCTGAAAACACAGTGATAATTTAGTAGCAAACTGAATGGTAAATTAGAATTCCATGCCTATTATTAATTCACGATATACAATAATATGTCACACTGGGAAATTATTGAAAAGGAGTACACCAAATTTACAAAGCTATGTAGTTTTAATAGTGGGGTTATGGACAATTCCCCTCTATATTTCAAACTCTTCATAATTGTTATTAATTCTAGAAGAAAAGTTTAGGAGGAGGTTATTTCTAAAAGCTCGGCATTTAGGGAGGAATGAACATCAATCGTAAATAAGATAAATGTAGTGGGACTTTGTAAATCCTCTATTGGAGAGAAAGCAAACTTTCAGTTGTAAGGAAGACAGATGAACATTAGGCAGAAGCATGATTTTACTGTCTATATTTGAAACTTAAATATGATGAAAAGAGCTGTGGGTAGATACTGAGCTGACAAGGACTGAATTATGCTGGATTGTTCTCTGATCAGTTTGTTTACATTGGGAGCAACATTCCCCAGAATCCCCAATTCTGTATGGTTTCAGCTTAGAGTTGACTAAAAGTGAAGTTGCCCAAGATCTGAGAAGCAGAACTGAAACAATGGCCATTACATTCTGATATCAACATTGGTTACGACAAGGGTAGACAGATGCCAGAGTACTGCTGGGTTCCAGTTTGTCTTCCTCTCCTACTCAGCAACCAGCTTTCCTTCCCGACTGCTGGCCATAATAACCAATAGTGACCCCAAGTCTATCTATCACCACCACTTAGAATCAGAACTCAGAAAGGCAGTAGCCACAGAGAGTAAATAGCTTTCCATAGATTTCTACACATAAGAAGCATGTGTAGGTGATCTGATGAATGGTCTAGCTGAGGATCAGCTGAACCCAGCACCTCTACCAGCCATGTGAACGGCCATCTGAGATGTTCAGATGACTGAAGCCCCATGAGAGAACAGGAGCAAGAAGCACCCAGTCATCCACAAGGAGACAGATGAATAACAGATGTGTTTTAAACCAATAAATTTGGGGGTGATTTGTTATAGAGTAATAGATAACTGAAGTGATGACAAGGAGAAAGGAAAAGCCTTAAACAGCACCAACTGGAAGTCACAAGTGGACATTCTTTCCTCAGAGGAAACAGTATAAATAAATTATCATGGACCTAAAGGCTAAAGATTTAGAATTAAGTTATTCTTATTTTTATTTTTAATTTGGCTTTTTGAACATGAGAATTAAAATACAAATCTGAACACTACCCAAAGCACATTTTTATTAGGTTAAAGATTTCTCTTTCCAACAGACATAAAATCTTTAAGAGACTACTCACAGAGATGTGTCTGGTAAAAACTGAATACAAGCAAAACCTGTATAGATCAAGGACTTCTGTGTAATAATCCTCAAGCATTATGCTACCATTTAATCAACTAATTTTACAAAATGCCAAAAGCCAGTATATAATCTAAGGTAATGATTAACATATATTTCTTAAATACAGGTAAAAGTAAAAAGTAAATCATTTTAATTTATGGATTAGGAATGATAAATTCTGAAAAACAAATGTGCATTTTGTCTTACGTTTTTCTTTTTTTCCCCAGCTTTACTGACGTGTAACTGGCATACAAAATACTGGACATAATTAATGTATACCATTTGGTGAGTTTGGTTTCTTAGGTCTCTCTAAAAGCAAAACTACACTCTTCAGAGAAAATGTGAAAGTAACGGGATAGATGTTATATACCAGGTACTGCTATTACAGGTACAATTACACAAAAAAGATCTCTTTTTAGGCTGAGATACATAAATAAAGAGAGAGAGAAAATGAGGTGAATATAGCCTGAGAGATATTCCAAAATGTAGATAAAGAATATCATTTGCATTTACACGATTGGGTCAAGGTGGTTAAATGGGGAAAATCATGACCCACACAACTGGAGTTCTGTGGTTTCAGTTTCAAAGACTCTATTTCAGGAAGGAATCGCAGTGGTTATCAGCACCGGCACGCCCTTCTTATGCGGAAGACCAGAACAAACAGAGCCATCTCAAACCTAAAGAGTATTCTTAAAAGAAAAAAAAAAAAAAGATTTTAAAGCTCAGGCTCTCTTGCAGTTTCCTTGGTTCTTAAGAACTTAGTGGTACTATACAGATTAAAATCTTAAAACAGGTACAATTAAATTCTACAGGTCCTGCCAGTCAAACTAAATCCTTTCCTAACACTGATGTGAGGAAAGTGAACTATACACTCCTTGGGGACTTAATCTCAATTTTAATAAACTGGGCAGAGAATTACACAAGGACATTTTAAAAATCTATGTCAAAAGAAGGATAGAAAGCTTCTGTGCTATTTCTTTCTTAATATTTGGGGAAATTTTTCATCTACCCATAAGAATGCGGTTGTATCCTTATGTCCATATAAAAGGATCAGACAGAAGAAAGAAAAGTTCACATCCTCCTCCTCATCGTGTTAGCTGCATATACGTTAATCATAAGATGAGTCAGAGTAAGCTGACTCAGTGTATTCTTTTGCTTGTTAGCTCATCATTCCAAGATCGAAAGAACACTACAAATCATACATATGCATGCGTTGACATTCTAAAGAAAACTATTCTGTGTAAGTTTTAAAGTTGTATGATGGATACAATTAGTAAAAATTGGGTTTCTGTTCTATCATTTCCTGCAGAAAAAAAGTGCAAATTTTCCTCAATTTGTGTTATTTCAAAACATTCAGTACTGAAAGGAACCCTGCCATGTAAGAAAAATGAAGTACAATAATATAGCAAAAAAAAAGGTTTTTCAAAGCAAAATAGCCTAAGACATTGAAAGTAATTTGATACTTTACAAGTAGTCCAAATGATTCTCTGTATCATTGTTTCTTAGACCTAACATACCAGAATGTTGTTTGAACTACTACATTCTAAAGGAGATAGAATGAAAGACCTTTACAACTTGGTGACAGCACATCTCCCCACCCTCTCACTCACAATCTTGTAGGATAATAGTGTAATGCTAGATTTTTTAAATGGAGTTTTAAAAAATGTTTCCCAAAGACTCGGTCATTTGTCCATTTGTCATTAGAGCGACACAAAGAAATGTATGACAGAAAAACTGAAGAGTCCTCTAACAGGCTTGAACTAAGTGATGGACATTTGGCCGTGAGGCACTAGGACACTATCAAGGACCTCTAAAGCACTCAATGTCCCTGAGAACACTCTCCACCAAAAAACCCGTATTTTGATGGACAAAGATTAGCTCTCTTTTGGATTAAGCACCCAATAGAGTATTTAAAACCACATAGATAAGCCAACTTAATTGGGATTGGAGGTTCAGGGGGCAAACAAAGGGGTTTATAGAATTGAACTGGGTAAACCATGTCTTTATTTCTACCATATTATATGCTATATTCTACCATATGATAGTATACTCTATCATCTGTCTGTCTGTCTAGCTACCTACCTATTTGCCTGCCAACCTATCTATCTATCATCTAATGCAGCCACATAAAGTAAAATAGACCAGGGAAATCATCCATCATGAGAGGAGACAACTGTACCCATAGAATGCCAAGCAACCAACAAGTGACAGCCCATGGAAAAGGAGGCAAAAACTAGGCCAATTATACCCCTAGACCTTATACTAAAGAGGCCGAGTCTTCTAAGCTCATTTGAGTCAGAGAGACTGTAAGTATTTGGGGCAAAGCAAATAACACAAAGGGTACTTTTCTTGAAATGTGCTTATACCTTTGCAGCACCTAATGTAGCAGCGAGTGACTGGTCAGTATTTAAGGATTTCAAGATATTTATCTTGATCACATATTAACACAACCAACAAAGGACAGCTTATGAATTTTATTTTCAAATTGCCTAGACAACCAAACACAGCAGTGGTCCAGTGTCCCAAATAAATTAGATCATCAGATTCTTCAGTTTGAGGAAAGTTTATGCTATTTCAGCATGTTATTGCAAAGCCTGATTGATACAAATAAAAGCTTTTGTCTGCCTGATTTGAGAGAAGTCAAGAATAGAAATAAAAATCAGAAATGAAAACATTTTAAAACTGGCAAGCACCTTAACGTGATAACTGTCTGTGATTAAAGACCCAAGATTCATCATGCACTCAATACCCTAAAGATTTTCAAGTCAAGTACCTTCAGCGCTCCGCTTGGCTATCTACACTTTGCTTCACTCTCACTCATTCTTTCTTCCTTTTTCTTTTCTCTGTCTTAATGATAGATCTCAGAATGACTGCCATGCGTCTTACCAAGTAACACCTGCTCTTTCCAGAGCCTGTGGGATGATCTCCATGTTGATGCTGCAGCCCACTTATTTCCAAGTTCTGATCCCTCATCTTGGTAACTGCATAAAGGTTTTCTTCTCCCACTCTGGAACAGCATCTCCCTCAATTTTCAATACTAGTGCCTACTCTCTACCCAGGACTACAGTAAGTGGCAACTAAAAGTTTCTTGTGTTCTTTAATAAACTCAGGGAAAAAAATCTTCCTGAGAATGAATAAACCATTTTAGCTCAATATATACAATGAAATCAAACTTTTCAATTATTTTATGATGTAGGTTGTGAATTGAAATAATCATCTAAAAATATCTGCTGATTCAATAATAAGGATATGTAATAATATGTGAGCATGAGTTTTCATCTTCCAAATCAACACAAGATAGTCTTCTTTACTCCTTCAAAATGGGAAAAGACCGAGTGCCAATGGGATTATCAGGTAGACTATAACCTCCTCCAATTAGAAGTCAGTTCAGAAAAAAAATGTTATACAATTGTTTGTGTGTGCTTCTGTATACATACAAGTTCCACATCTTAGCTACCATACCTTAATAAAGAGCTACAAAACACAGCAAGATCAATTCAGATTAACTTTAACCACCTCTTTAGAAACTGTGGTGATTTTAGAAGAATATTTTATGATCTGAGATGGCTTCTAGCCCTTCACTATTTACGAGAATCTTGCCCTTGAATGGTGAAGAGTTAATATCAGCTAAGTACATTCTCCTGAACAGCTGATGACTTGAGCAAACCATCTATTTTATCTTTAGGATTTCTTATTACTTTGGATCATTTATGTAGTCTTGTTCCAGAATTACCTATTTCCATCTGAACCATAAAGCACAGGCACACACAGACACACACACACACACACACACACACACGGAAGTAAGACCTTTAAGAAGACATAAATTCTCAAGTAAGACAGTTGAGATTCCTTCAAAATTCACATGCATTATTTGGCTTTAGTGCCATCTCACATGTTTAAAACCATGTAAATCATCTCAATAAACCAGAAAAAGATGAAAGTTATGATTTCCCCTCCAATAAAATGTGAACTGCATGAACCTCTTCAATTTACACCGATGCTCATTGTGAGCAACTTTTTCAAGTTAGAGCCTAGAGAAAGAGCACAAAGAAAAATCTCAGCTCTGGCCACTGAGCCATGACTCCTGGACCTAATAAGCACACTACTTTTCAGCCAAGGGTACCTTTGGGGGAATTTCTACCCACTTCACACTTCCAGAATTGGTTCAAGTAAGGTAAAAGGGCAGCCAGGCCTTTAACAAACAGCTTAGCTTAGAAAGGAACAGTTTCAAAGCCACGGATTTTGACTTTTCTTTTTCAAGAAGATTCGGAAGGCCTCTTTTGAAGTCTTTATCATCAAATACATAATGACAATTTCTCTCTCTTACACACTTTCAGGCTTATAGAGGGTTTTCCAGATACTTTTTTCTTCCTCATTTGATAGACCTTGTGGCATCTGCCCAAGCCCAGTCGGTATTGTTATCTCTTCATCTACAGTGAGCTATCTGAACCTCAGATATTGTCGTTGATTTGTCAAAATCCACCAGAGAGGGCTTCCCTGGTGGCGCAGTGGTTGAGAGTCCGCCTGCCGATGCAGGGGACACAGGTTCGTGCCCTGGTCTGGGAAGATCCCACGTGCCGCGGAGCGGCTGGGCCCGTGAGCCATGGCCGCTGAGCCTGCGCGTCCGGAGCCTGTGCTCCCCAACGGGAGAGGCCACAGCAGTGAGAGGCCCGCATACCGCAAAAAAAAAAAAAAAAAAAAAATCCACCAGAGAGTAAATGTCGAGGTCAGGACTAGAACCTGGGATGTCCAACTCTAATCCAGGGTTCGGTAGAGCCCAGTTCTTCTATATACACAGGTATATGTTTGCTCGCTTCAACTGTTAAATGGTATTTAGAAATAAGATGCTCCCAGAACTAACTGTCTTCAGTACCCACAGTTATTCATATTCCTCCTTAAGCACCTAATTTACCTCACAGAGTGGCTTGGGCCCAAGGGAGAGTCTGGGTCACTGATGTTTAGGGCACCATGCACTCCCTAGCCATTGGGTTTAATGTTTCCAACTTTATGACTCCAGGCTCAGTCCCATTTCTCCGCTGGATTGCACTGTCCTGAAATATGTTTATATGTACCCAGGGACTCCAGTAATGGGCCCATAAAAAATTCAATAAAGAAATGTTTTAATCAAAATACGCTGTCTAACATCACAGAGTCACCGGGATTCTCATTTAAAGTTGGAGCACATCTCTGCAAAACGTTGATTGCTGTTGTAACCTCACTGGTTTCTAAATCATTCCGTTCATGCTCTGCTGTTGATGGAACTGGCTACTGATGTGCATCCTCAGAAGAACCTTTTTTGTATAATGAATAAAAATTTTCAAAACATATGGAAAGGGCCTACCATCGCTCTCAGCCATGGTGCCAGAGAAACAGAGAAAGGGCAGCTGTGCCACTTCCTTTCGTTGGGTGCAATGATCACGTGAGCACCATATAAGAATACTACATCTTTAAGAGGAAAAAAATGTCCTCTTTTTTCCCCACTGAGCAACTGCATGTGCACGTTTCTTAAAGCATCTTTTCTGTGCAAGCTGTAGGTCCTTTTCCAAGGTGAATAAAATCCCCACAAAATGCCTGTAAGAAGAGATGTTCCTGATGCTTCCCTTGGGCATTTGCTGAGCCAGCCAAAGTATGCACTCATGCTATAGATCACTTTGGCACCATTAAAGAATTACAGGGCATCACATGGTCTTGTAGGAATTAATCACTGCTTAACAGTATGTGCTCCTGTGTTTATAAAGTCATTTGGAATATCTGCCTGTAACCAGTGGCTCACTGAATGGAGTATCTGCAGGTAATGAACCATGGCATTTTGCTATGGTCGAGCTAAAGAATGTCCCAAGTTACAATTAATATGATGGCAGCGAAATGTATTTATTTTAGGGAAAGTCACAATCATAATTTGAAATTTTTTAATAAAGAGAGATCTGATTTATATCATATTTTGCCAATAGATCTTCACAAAGGAATTCAAGGTGGGACAGGACAGCATCCAAGATAAATGCCCTCTAGCACTTTATAGCGAGTAACCCTTTAAAGGCACAGCTCATACAGCCTTGTGCCTGTATTTTCCTTCAGGGACCCCTCAAAAATATTAACTAAAAAGTATATATTAAATTTCAGTTTCAAGTATTTGCCATCAATGAGGTAGAACTGCAGGTTATGGTCTGCTGAAGATTTAACTGCCCTAAAGAACCTCTGGAAAAAAAGAAAAATAAAATGAAAGGAAGTGAAAGAAAAAAGAAGAGAAGAAAAGAAGTAGAGACCAATAACCTTACACTGTACCTGAGTAGCTGTTTAGTGGGAATACAGTGAATATTAAGATCAAGTAAGAGAGTCCCTTTCTGGGGCTTCCCTGGTGGCGCAGTGGTTGAGAGTCCGCCTGCCGATTCAGGGGACACGGGTTCGTGCCCCGGTCTGGGAAGATCCCACGTGCCGCGGAGCGGCTGGGCCCATGAGCCATGGCTGCTGAGCCTGCACGTCCAGAGCCTGTGCTCCGCAACAGGAGAGGCCACAACAGTGAGAGGCCCGCGTACCACACACAAAAAAAAAAAAAAGAGAGTCCCTTTCTAGATTTCTCAAATATTACACGAATTTTCACTTATAAATATTTATCTTGCTTGTATGATTCAGATGATATACTCAAGCATCCATTAGCCTCCCATAAAAGACAAGATGTAGAAATGTGAGGATTTATGTCAGGCTGTCGAGCTGTGTGCTCCTAATTTGTTTCTCGTTCAAGTTGTTTATCATTATTGTACCTCATTTTTAAAGTGCTGAAGAAGGTTTTAAATAGATGCTTTTGGAATCTATATGTAACAAGTACTAGAATGAGGGTACTCCATTTCTACTAGCATGCTGGTATAAGCATTAACCAAGTTACTGCGAATTTTATATAGCTGCGAATTTTATATAGCTGAGATTTCTGGTTGTAAATTCATATCAAGAAAGGTAGGAAATAGATAAGAAAAAATTAGTTCATTTTCCTTTCTCCACTCTTCAACCTCCATGAATTATCACATTGCCAAATAATTAGGATACTGTTTCACATGTCCTATTTGCTTAGCAGTTGAAATCATTACCTACAAAGTATGCAGGATTCTTTTTTTTTCAGCCTAACTTTGATCATGCTAGATTAAACAAATAAATTCAAAATCACCGGTAACTATAAAGATGTGCTCCATGTAATATCAAATTCTCCTGTTTCAGGATTTTCATTTTAGTAGTTAACCGTTCAAGCAGGTCTCCCAGTTCCAAAATATTAGAAGTATTCGTTCATACTCTTTATTCATTGACTACTCTACCATCATCTTAATATGTATTGGTTATATCCTTAAAAAATTTCCTGGGTTAATGTGGGAAAAGGCACTTGTAAGAAATTTGTACAGAATGCTGACATATTGTTTTTGTTAGAAAATAAATATCCAGTTGGAGTAGGAACTGTTTTCTTCCTTAACCAAGGGGGGGGGGGAGAGAGAGAGAGAGAGAGAGAGAGAGAGAAGTCCTTTAAGGAAGTAAAATTTAAGAATGTCCAGGTCCATAAGAAGTTCTGGAGAAAGGTGTGAGTTAACTTATCCAGGCTCTCTTGTGACCTATATAACCCCAAGATGTACAGTCTTTTAAAAATAACTACATATACATCAAATTAAAGATGAGAATACCTTAGTCTCTATCACTCTCCTTGAATCAAACCAGACTTTGCCTCTCGTTCTGTTTATGTCTCCAATGTCGTCTTGGTTATCCAAAGGTAGACAGTCAACCCTGAAACTCTTCCTTTGGAAGCAGATTCAGGTGAGAAATGATTTCCTCCTGCTATTGAGACCTACCCCTTGCCATGAAATTTTGCTGCAAATCAAGAAAGCAATTTCCCATGTGATCATTTCATGCTTCAGTTCGACTGAATTTTCTGTGCTCTTTGAACCCTAATTTGGGATTGAAATTCCACTTCCTTGTATTAGGAGCGGCGAGGGAGAATGTCTGCAGATGGGTTTGTGTTTAAATGTGAGTCCTCCGAGTTTCTCAATGCCCTGGTCTTGGGCTTATGAAGAAAATGAAAATGACCTGGCTGCCACAGCGCAAGTCAGAGTCACTTTCATTTCTCGCCTTCCAGCCCTGACTTCCTCTAATGTAATTCTGTCTGCTAAAGCAAGAGGTATGACCACTGTGTTATTATCTGCATTTTAGCTCTAAACTCCTCTGGCCTAACAACACAGGGGCTCTCCCTCTCCAGAGCACCCCTCAATCTGATTATGCCTCGCTATGAAAGTGAGCTCTGGCCTCTCCACCTGGCCTTTCTGCCTCTTCGGCCTATATCCTGAATGTTCTAGCAAACTTTACTAATGCTACTGTTATGCCACCTTTTTTTTTTTTTTGCAATGCCAAGGGTAAATAAAAGTTACATGCCTATCAGAAAATCAAGAGTTTCAAAGTAAATGTAAGTTCTCTCATCATCTCTAATTGTCACTTGCTGTGGATGTCAAACTGACAGAGTAGCAGAATCTAATTTCCTTGTTTGATTCACCATGAAATTAAACTGAACTGACAATTTTTATTTTCACCTGGCAAATTCATCCGACACTATTTAAATCTAGCTAATCAAGTACAGTTATCTGCTGTGCACACTCATCTCCCCTACCACACCTCTGATTTGCAGTATCCCACTTCCTGGACTCCCTCAGACAGCCGTGCTTTGGATTACATTTACAGTTTTAGAAGGTGTAAAGGAATGCAGGAACATAGTTAGCCAAGGTGCCAGCGACTGCATCATGTCACAAAATTACTACCGAAAGATGAGAAAAATAAGAGTAAAAAACCAAAACACTGCTCAAAAACCCAACCAGTCAGGTGGTTTGGAGAAGCCTGTGCTCAGTAGAGGAGAAAATATCATTCTGAAGTTAACTGACTTTCAGAAAAAAAAAAAGTGTTTAACCTCTGTAAGGAATAAACATCACCATTCAGAAATAATATTGTAGTAGGAAATGCCAGATACATATTTTTTCTGACGAAATGAGGCCATCTGGTAGTGTGGGAGTGGCAACCTATAGATGAACTATAATTTGAGTTTCAAAGATAAGGAAGGCTCCACATCCTGGAGCCATTATACAGTGTCCCAAGGTAAGGATAGAATGTATGATACTGTAGGGTACCAAAAAAGGTTATGTGTCTCGCCATGTAACGGCTGGCCATTACCAGCAGCTCTCAAAGAGTAACTTCAAGAATCATCAGGGAAGGAAAGAAATTAACTTATTGAGTCCACAGAACATTAAATGGGTTTCTTGATGCCTGCGTCCAAGAGGGGTTGCACATTAGCTGGACCCAAAGCTACGAGTTATATCATGTCATCACCCTGAACAGCTCTTCAGTTCCAGGCCCATTTCTGGATTCTTACAATGATGTATCACAGACATGTGTCTGATCTTTCTTTGTTCTGGAACTGAAGTGAATTTTCATGGCCTGAATATCAGTCCCAGGACATCTTCAAAGATGAACAGAGGCTCTGGGTTGATTCCACATTTGAGACAAAAGCTGAAAGATTTCTATATGTTAATAGAATCAGAGTAAATATGTGGCTCAACCCTTATAAAAATGGATACCATGCAAAAACATCAGCATGCGACTTCAGAAGGGCATTCATGGACTCCTTGAAGCCCTTACATGAACTAAACATAACCACAGCTACAATTTTTGGAGCATGTTCCACATGCTAGACACCTCTAACACTTCAGAGATATCAGCACACCATCTGGCCTGGCCTCTTCAGCCCTGCTGGGGAGGAACGTTAGATTAAAAACTCTAGGCCACTCACTCTGGAGGAAGTTACATGAATTTGCTCTTATGACATGCTACTCAAGTACAAATAAGTACCTGCAAAGCAGGAGTGGCTGCCATTGTAACGTCAATTTAGGGTCCCTATCTTAAATCACTTATTGTTTTCATTGCTCCCAACATCTTAATATATGTAACGTATTACTCTTTATAGGGAGTCAATCAGGCATGTTCACTGAATCTCAGTAACAGCAATTCTGGAGAAAGACTGGTTGCATCTGCATTTCCCACAGGTTTCCCCAAATGATTTTTGCATCTACCATATAACTTGAGTTTCTTTTGAACCACACCAAATATATTCCTCAAGTCATTTTTTTTTCAACAGCAGGTGCAGCAACTTAAGCTTATTTGTATTGTTTAGATCCTTAGAGCTCTGAAAGAAGACATTATTATCCCCATTTGATAGAGTGGGAAACAAAGGCCCAGAGAGGCTGAATAACTTCCCCTTGTCCACACAGCTCATGAGTGGTAAAACAAGACTTAGAATGCAATTTGGCCTGACTTTAAAGCCCGAGTTCTGAATTTCCGCACTCTAGTGCTGTAGACTGCAGGGTAAGAACCTCTGCTTAACAACATTGGTGTATTATAAAATTTATGAGACATTATCAAACATTAACTAGAATAGAATGAGCAATAAGAAGTTGACCTTAAGCATCTCTTTAAATATCCAGGTTATTTCAGGCTGAGAAGTTAGATTAGAGATTTCATTTCACAAATCCCATCCCATTCACTGCCAGGAGTACCTTCCACAAATCTCTACCCAGTCAGTCAGTTCTATTTATTGGAAGACTTTGTGATTACCTATGGCCAACCCCAACAAAAAGGCTGGATCCAAGGAGAATCTGCATCCCAAAGGCTTAAATCTGTATTTTTGCACAGCATCCATGCTATTCTTAGGATAAATATGAACTATGAAAATACTTCCTCCTAGCAAACAGGACAGAATGAGCTGCATGGAAACCCAGTGATCTAACCCTAAGGCGCATGTTCAGGATAAAATCAAGAATCTACACAGAAGCAGCATGGGTAAGTGCAGGTAACGTTACAGGAGCAACTGCTACAAAGCAGAAGAGAAGCCCTGGAACCAACGGCATTGAGTGGTGGCAGATGACGGAGGTCTTGGAGAAAGTTGAGACCTATAGGAGCAGCAGAACAAGGGCTGTCAGGATGTTTCAGAGGAACAACACCAGATAAAGTGATCTGCCAAAGACTAAAAGAGGGCAAGGAAGGAAAGAAAAAATGCAGGGCCTCTTGATGTTCTGTTCTCACTGCACTATAGGTTATGGGTGGGGAGAAAGGAGAAGCAAGAGCAGATCTTTAAGAGAACAGTTCCCTACAAAGATCATTCCCAGGGAGGAACAACTAGTCACTTGACTACAGATGCATGTGCACTTAGAGAGTGAGCCCAAGGATGCTCCTTCTCAAATACCTGTATGCTAAGTCATTAATATTTCTCTCTAATCCATGTGTGGATACTGGACATGGAATTCTAGAAAGAACTCCATAACGAGGATTCAGATAAAGAAACAGAAATAACTTTGGTTTTTTTCCATTGGAGATACTGATACCCAAGCACTCTTCCCACTTTTTTAAAACATTATGAAAAGGGATATTATAGCATAGTACAATATACTTACCATTTTAGTGAAAGCAGTGGACAAGTTCAATCAAGGCCCAGGAAATAAAATGTGAAACTGAATTACTGAGGAGGAGAAAAATTTGATCACCTACTACATGTTTTAAGAGCAGGTAAGAGCTACATCTGGCAAAAGTCTCAACACAACATTTCTTCCAGTGTAAATTGTGAGAAGACCAGAGAGTGTTTCACGGGCAGCCGTCGTTATGCATACTAATACTCAAAGTTGGAAAAGGATACAAGGGAGTGGAGGAGACGCTCACAGAACAAAGTTAAATGCAGAAACCAAGGAAGCACCTACTTTTAAGAACTAGGGAAAAACGACGACAACAACAAAAACAGGAGCTCCAAAGATAAAAGTAAAGTTATGGAATAAAGGAGGTAAATACAAAGTGTAGGCTTGTGCTCCTCAAAGTGCCAGACCCAGATGTGGGAATGTAAATCAAGCCACTGTGTCTCTGAGAAAGTTGTGCCATTACTGCTACTACTACCATTTAAAGAAAAATAATCGTATTAGCCTGAAGAGCCACGCAAAACAGTGGGCTTAGTGATGTAGTTAATTTACATTCTGTTGAAAACTCCTATCTCCTCATGGACTGCCAACGAAACTAGTTACAAACACTTCTGGGGACCACGTGTTGAAAAGGACTGTTTTCAACTTCAAAAGAGAAGAGATTGTCAACAAAAGTCTGGAAGGGCGAGCGGAGTGCCAAGTGGAGAGCAAACATCAACACCTGAGGCAGGAGAGAAGACACAGCTTTCACAGAAGGATGTTACAAAGGAAGAAAGTCATTAGGAGAACGGGACAGAGAAAGGACACTTAAGGAGAGACAGAGGAGAAGGATGATAACTTCTCTGCTCATGTAGGGAGCATGTGGATAGAACAGAGAGAGACGATGTCATTGCTGACAGAGAGGGTACCCGGGCCTTTGGATGTTACCCCAAGTAGCTAGTGCAGGCTAGAAAGAAGGGCTTCTCACTTTCAGGATGAGTTGGTGAAGGAAAACTTGAGGGCTATTGAGAAGGTTCCAAGTATATTTTTAGAGTAAACCATTGTTCTAAATATCACTTTTAAGATGATTGGTTAATATAATTTAGAGTCAAACATCACACTGAAGACTTTTACCACTGATACAAAGTATAGCTCTCATTAGTTTAGGAGTACCTGCACCCTGAAAATGGTTCTTGGCACAGATAGTGATAACTGATTATATTCATTTGCTAGGGCTGCCATAACAAAGTACCACAGACTGGATGGTTTATACAACAGACATTTATTTTCTCACAGTTCTAGAGGCTAGATCAAGGTGTCAGCGGGGTTGGTTTCTTCTGAGACTGTCCTCCTTGGCTTCTAAATGGCTGTCTCCTCCCTGTCTCTTCACACGGTATATGTCCATGTCCTAGCCTCCTCTTCTTTTAAGGACACCAGTCATATTGGATTAGGGCCCACCTAATGACCTTGTTTCAATGTAATTACCTCTTTAAAGGCCTTTCTCCAAATACAGCCATTTTCTGAGATACTGGGGGCCTAAGGCTTCAATATATGGATTTGGGGATCATAGCCCATAACACTGATAAAGCGCCAAGCTATTGTGAAACCTACTGGATAAAGCTCCAACGCTGTGAGCACACCACGTCATGGGCAACCATGCTCCCTACCCATGGTTGTGACTAGCACAGCACATTCCAAATGGAGTGGGAGGTAGGTTTGGGGGCCTCAGTTCATCTGTGCTAGCTGGATGGTTTTGAACCACGTCCCCATTCTTTTTCAAATTGTCTTTGAAGCAACTATCAATTTTATGATATTTCACATTGAACGTAAGATTAGAATGCGGACCCACATAACCAAACAGAAAAGTTGGGTGAAGGAATGAACAGAGCCTAGGGTTATGGGTGGCACAGCTCAGGTCAAAACAGCTTACACAGGACCACATGGTAAATGTGAGGGATTTGGGTTCTTGATACCTTTCTTAATCCATTGTAATGTTCTCTTTAAACACATGGCTACATCCTCTTCAAACAATCCAAGACATATTTCAGAAAATTCAGAACTTGCAGTCTATAATTTAGACCTCTAGCCATCAAAATCCAATGTACTTCCTTCAATGAACCCAGATATTTGAAGCTTTTTATGTCTACCCTATATTCCACTGGACTAGCATGCTTATCGTTTGATGTCAATTAGATGATGTCATGGCTCTCCTCTACCTTTGGGGCATTTCTTCCCCGTTCAGTTAGTTCTCTTCTGTAGGCAAAAATTTTATCTAGGTATCCCACTCATTGAAAGATGTTATTTCATTTGCAATAAGTAGGAGCAAGCGCTTAAAGTGATCAGTTTGGATGAGACCCATCAGAGTTGGAATCCTTCTGCAAGACTTATGCTCAGGAGTTTATTTTACTCCATTCCCTTTATAGAGAATACCCAACCTGCTCTGATTCTTTGCTCATTAACAGCTTAAATCATGCAAAATGTTAAAAGTCACTGTTGCAATGGTATTTGATAGAGAATTTAAATTAGACCACGGAGAAAAATGACAGTACTCCTCTAACGCTGTATGATTCATTTCTTGGTACCAAACCAGGAGTTGAAAATGCAATGCAATTTTATAATGAACAGAAGCACTGCCTCTGGCCCTCATACAACTCCAAAAATAGTTAGAACAAGGCTGACCAAAATTCAGAAGGGTCTTATGCATATATATGTATAATATAAATATATTACTCTCTATATATATTTTTTCCCCCTTTCTCCCTCCCTCCTTCTGACTCTCTTTCCAACTTTGGGACTCTCTATCCCTCTGTTCGTCTCTTGGTCTTCTTCTCACTCCCTTTCTCTCTGTCTCTCTTTTTGTCTCTGTCTCTATTACTCTATCTTATTTTCTCCAACTCTGCCTATGCCTCCTCTGGGTCTCTCTTTGCCACTTACTCTGTCTCTCTCCATCCTTTTCATTCTCTTGCTGCCCCTTTGTCTGTATGCCTCTGTGTCTCTTTATTCCTGCCTGTCTTGTTTTCTTAACTGCATACCTAAGTCTCTTTTACTATGTGAATCTTTCTTTGTTCCCATAACAGACTCTCTCTCTCCCTTTCCCTCCCCCTCCCTCTCCCTCCCTCCCTCCCTCCCTCCCTCTCTCTCTCTCTCTCAGCAGTGTTTACAGCAATTCCATTTTGATATATTCCATTTTTTGTAGAGAAGCTATTTCTCGAGAGGCTTGCAACTGCCCTCTGCCTGCTGGAGGAGTTTTCTTGTCTCTTCTCTCCAAGCCTGTGCGTGGATTTCACGGATCATCCAGCAGAGGAAGTGCAACCAGCACTTTCTACACCTCTTCACCCTGGAAGCTAAATATATGCTCTTCTTTCAGACTTAGCTTACCTCAGCGTGAAACCTGCCAGGAGCGTCTCAGATCTTCACCATAAGTGGCTTGTCCACAGCGAGTCTGCTGAAGCCATCCTCTGGGCTTTTGCTATTTTTGCCATTCTAAGAGACTTCTGGGTTACTTAACATAAAGCCCTACACAATATTTCAGATTTATGCTTCAGTTCTGAACTTCATGATAGAACTCTAAAGGATGAATAAGTTTGTTGGGTTTGAAGAAGAGAGACTATGAAAAGGATTTAGGTTTAGACTTTTGACTAGGGTAAGGGGCTTGATGTGGGACAGAGGAAATTAGGGGCCAGAAAACCAAGGAAGAAACCCTTTATGGGCAAGTGTGCACATTAGCTGAGAAGTGGTGTGTATTGTACTTTTTGTACAGTTAATTGCATAGTTGTTGCGAAAAATAAAACAGCGCTATCATCACGTTACTGTATAATTATCATTGTTTCCTGAGATGTTACTATGTAGTTACTACATTATTACAGAAAAATAAAACATGTTATTTTATGGTAACTATGCAATTAGTTCATGTCACTACTAAATGTACACTTAACTGAACCAACAAAGACATAAAATGTTCCATTTTTTCCCTCTGTGCTCGTAAGTCATAATATTGTCCCTCTTTTCGAAATGACATAATGAATCAATGTACTAACATGGGAAATATGCAGATGATGCTTTTTCATCATTTTTTTTTTCTGCTAAGCAAATGAATTCCTTGGAAACTACAGATGCAAAATAGTTAGCATGCCAGATAGGCAGGCAAATAAACAGATTCTATCAAGAAAATCTGCATTTAATGAGCTGGGAACAATGAGTCCATTTGGGGTTGTGGTTAGGAAGGGGTACCTTGGCGAGCCAAGGGCCTTGGTGGCTAAAAGGAATGAGAAAAGAACTAAATGCATTTCCTTCTATGTTGCTTGCAGGCTGAAAGCACAGCAAACAAAAACTGGTACCATGTTATGTGTACATTCACAGAAGAACTTCAGTTTCTGTTGCACATACTGCGAAGAAAAAATGCAGTGTTTCAATATTTAAATCAGTTCTATAAAAAGCAGACCACTTGGTAAAAGTTTGAATTCCCCCTCAGAAGTTGTTGGTCTGATAGTACAAAAGAGATTTAGTTTTATAGAGAGGGGGTATGCAGTATTCTTTGTCAACGCCAGCGTATCTTTATACTCAAAGCCCGCTGTACAATCATCTTTCTATGAAGCTAATTGCAAACTGCTTCAAATAATGAGAAAGGGTATGTTTATTGTAACTAATTGATTTCCAATACTTAAAAATTAATTGGGCAGAACAGGTCATCCCAAGCTTTCTTTGAGTCATGTTTTAATGGGCTCTGAATTTAAGGAATTAATGGATAGATTAGTATAATTTATTTTTATATTTGTTTTCTTCTCAGGAGACAGTTTTAAAATTCTCCTGGGAAGAAACCATATTCTTATTCCTTTTCTCAACCCTTTCCCTTTTACTGCACAACACTGAACTCACCTCTTCTTTATTTCTAGCAGGAAAATGCCTCAGCTTCCTAGCTGTTCTGACTTTAAATTCTAATCATGAAAGTAAAGAGTCTCAGGGATCATGTGAACTCACTAGTAAGTCTGCAAAATATACCAGCCACCCTGTTTGACTGACAAAAAGATACCTGGGGAAACTGCCTTTGTCCTCTCACATATACAGTACTTATATTTATATGCAGATTTCATAATTCATAGCTGATACGTTATTTTTGGAAATGTAGGTTGAATTCAACACGTTTCCATTCTTTGTATTAGCACATACATATAAAGACTGTTCACAAAAGGAGGAAAGCAAATAAAACTTTCATCAATGAAGCAGTTACCTAAATTCCTGGTGATCTAATTCAACAACTGTCAGTCATGAACATATATGTGTATCCTTTTAAAGGCAAGATAATCAAGTACCTATGATCATCTTTATTCAAGATAGGTCACAGAGATTCAGATTCCTTAAAGGCAGATGCAGACAGAATTAAACCCAAGCTTACATGTGATTAAAGCAGGGCTGCTGTGTCTTCTCATCTTTCACCTAACCACCCTTTCCTGGACCCAACTTTTAGGACTTTTATTGCACACCAAACACAATCATTCAGTTGAGCATCACCCCAAAGCATTTGTTCGCTGTTAAGTATAAAGAAAACATCTCATTTTTTCACAATGAGAAGCATGGTATTGTAGGCGGAATTCTAAAATGGGCTGCAAGATTTCCCACCTCCCTGATGCACATGCCCTGCACAAGCCCTAGGACTGCCAGTGTGATGGGTTTTACCCAATAACCGCTTATGTTAAAATAAGGAGATTATCCAGGTGGGCCAGATCCAATCACGTGAACCCTTTAAAAGATAAGGCTCTTCTACAGCTGGTCACAGAAAAGGAGGTCAGACAGGTGTGCTCCCACTGGCCTAGAAGAGAGCTGGCATCCATGTGTGAACCATCCATGTACGGGGCTCCCATGGGAAAGAACTGCAGATGGTTTCTAGCAGCTGAGAGTGGTCCCCAACCAATAGCTAGAAGGGAAATGGGTACCTAGAATCCTGCAACCACAAGGAAATGAGTTTTTCCTATAACCAGTGAGTGTGGAAGAAGACTCCAAGCCCAGATGAAAACACCTTAACTTTAGCCTGGTGAGACTGAACAGGGAATCCAGTCATACCACGCCAGATACTTGGCCTACAAAAAATGTGAGATAAAAAATTTCTGTTGTTTTCAGCCACTACGTGTGTAGTACTTTGTTAGACAGCAATAGAAAAATAATACAACTGGAAAGAAAGCATGTGACCCTTGAATCTGGAAGACTTTTCCACGCTGACACTTTTCATCCCAGACATTTTGGAGATACACTATTGAGGTTCTGGCACCACGTTAGCTTTTCTCTGGCCAAGTGTCAGCTACAAGATTCAATATTAACTGGCCATACCTAGTATTTAAAGACTTCGTGACCAAGAAGAAATTTCTAATAGAACCAGAGTTCCCCCAAGAGTATCCACGTGCTCTGTCCAAGTAAGTTCATTTATGAAAGGAGCCTGTTTCCACTCAAACTATCATGTTTCTTATTTAGAAAAGTCTAAATAAACACTTCATGAAGCCCATTGCCAGGGCTTTGTTTTTTTGGAAGCATCCACTGGGCTGAGAGTGTAACTGATTGTGCTCTCTGGGATGGTATAATTCACAGACAAAGGAAGGAGAGAAAAATGCAGCTTTGCATTAGCCCACGTCACATTTGTGAAAGTCACAAAAAGCATAAGGTTTCAGCTCACGCAGTTGATGGTGCTTTGTTAAAAGGGCTAGCCCATCAAACTCCCACACAAGAACCCCAAAAGGAAGCCTGATATTGGCAAACGTGCAAAGGCACACAACACTGTGTTTTCATTAGTGTCACTGCAGATAAAGACATTACAACAATTTCTGTGAAGATGAAACCATGGATAGACTGTCATTTAGAAGTAAGTACAATTACACTGTCCTAAAGGTAAGTCATATTACCGTATGTGCAGCATCCCAAATTGAGTTGTCACCTAAGTGCTTATGTATGTTCAGCCAAGAAGGCTGCCTGTCACTTGTCATCAGGTCGTGCCTCATTGAAGAATTCGGGGTGGAGGGGAGCTTGTTGCTCTGTTGTGGTCTATTTGTGTTTCACATATGAACTAAATAACATAAATAATGTGTGTGTGTTCTGTTTTATAGTGAAAGATCTGCTTTTTAATAATACCTTTATTGAGACATAGATAAAATTCACCGTTTTAAAGTGTAAATTTCAGTGGTGTTTGGTATATTCACAGAGTTGTGCAGCCACCACCACTGTCTAATTTTAGAACATTTTCCTCACCCCATAAAGAAACCCTGTGCCCACCCAGTAGTAGTCACTCCCCATTCCTGCCTCCTCCCAGCCCCTGGTAACCTCTAATCTAATTTCTGTCTTTATAGATCTGACTATTCTGGACAGTTCATATACAAGCAATCATAAAATATGTGGTCTTTTGTGTCTGATTTCTTAGTAGAATATTTTCTTTTTTTTTTTTTTTTTCTTTTTTTTTTTGCGGTACGCGGGCCTCTCACAGTTGTGGCCTCTCTCGTTGCGGAGCACAGGCTCCGGACGCGCAGGCGCAGCGGCCATGGCTCACGGGCCCAGCCGCTCCGCGGCATGTGGGATCTTCCCGGACAGGGGCACGAACCCGTGTCCCCTGCATCGGCAGGCGGACTTCAATCACTGCGCCACCAGGGAAGCCCATTAGTATACTATTTTCAAAGTACATCTATGTTATAGCATAACTCAGTACTTCATTCTATCTTAAGACCAAATAATGTCTCATTGTATGGATATACCACAGTTTAACTGTTCATCTGTTGATGGACATCTGGGTGTTTTCTGCTTTTTGACTGTGATGAATAATGCTGCTAAAAACATTCACGTACAAGTTTTTGTGGGGGTCTATGTTTTCATTTTTCTGGGGAATGGAATTGTTAGATTATATGGTAATTCCATGTTTAGCATTTTGAGGAACTGGATAACTCTTTTCCAAAGTGGTTGCACCATTTTAAAATCTGACCAATAATGTTCAAGGTCTCCAATTTCTCCATATACTCACTAACACTTGTTATTATCTGTCTTCTTTCTAGACATCCTAGAAGGTATGAAGTATTATCTCACTATGGTTTTAATTTATATTTCCCTAATGACCAGTGATGTTGAGCATCTTCTCTTGTGCTTATTGGCTGTTTGCATATCTTCTTTGACTTAATGTCTATCCCTGTCATTTGCATATTTTTAAATTGGGTTACTTGTCTTTTTCATTGTTGAGTTGTGCAAGTTCTTTATATATTCTGGATATAAGTCCTTTACCAGACACATATGATTTTCAAATATTTTCTCCCATTCTGTGGGCTGCTTTTTTATTTTCTTGATGCACAAGAGTGTTTATTTTGATGATATACAATTTATCTTTTTTTTTTTTTTTACTGTTGTTATTGCTTGTGCTTTTTCTGTCATATACAAGAAACCACTGACTAATCCAAAGTCATGAAGATTTCTGCCTAGGAAAGTTCATAGCTTTAACTCTTTTATTTAGTCTGTGGTTCACTTTTTGTTTATTTTTGTATATGATATAAGGTAGGGGTCCAATTTCAGGCTTTTGCATGTGGATATCCACTTGTCCCAGGAATACTTGTTGAAAAGACTATTCTCTACCATTGAATTTTCTTGGCACTCTTATCAAAAATCAATTGAGCATAAATACATGGGCTTATTTATGGACCCTCAATTGTATTCCATTGATGAATATGTATATCCTTATGGCAGCACCACACTTGCTTGATTACACTATCTTTGTAGTAAGTTTTGAATAGGGAAATATGAGTCCTCCAAGTTTGTTCTTTTTCAAGATTGTTTTGGCTATTCTGGGTCCCTTGCATTTCCATATGAATTTTAGGATCAACTTGTCAATTTTTGCAAAAAACTGCAGCTGAGATTTAGATAAAGGTTGCATTAAATCTGTAGTGCAATTGGGGGAATATTGTCATCTTAACCATATAAGTCTTCTAACCCATGAATATGAGAAGTCTTTCCATTTATTAGATCTTCTTTAATTTCTTTCAAAGATATTTTGTAGTTTTCAGTGTACAAGTCTTATACCTATATGTTAAATTTTAAAAATTGAGTAATTTTTTGTTATTGTAAATGAAATTATTCTCTTAACTTCATTTCCTTTTTTTTTTTTTTTTTTTTTGTGGTATGCGGGCCTCTCACTGTTGTGGCCTCTCCCGCTGTGGAGCGCAGGCTCCGGACGCACAGGCTCAGCGGCCATGGCTCACGGGCCCAACCGCTCCATGGCATGTGGGATCCTCCCGGACTGGGGCATGAACCCATGTCCCCTGCATTGGCAGATGGACTCTCAACCACTGCGCCACCAGGGAAGCCCTTAACTTCATTTTCTAATTGTTCATTGCTAATGAGAGCAATGTGTTTTTAGGAGAATATGACTGGTTAATTCTAGGACACTACAGCCATGTCAAAGACATTCTTCACAGCTCTATCATAGTTGTGTTATACTTGCAAGGAATTTTGTGTCTTTCTATCTCTTTTTCTCACATAAAATACCTCCTGATTGTTAACTAATAAGAACATTTCCTTTAAAAAAGCTATAAATATAGTAGCAACTATCTATATTTTTCATTCAGGCAACACATGTATGCCAGGCACTGCTCTAGGTGCTTGAGACATATAAGAGCTTGACATAGATATATCAGTGAACAAACCAGCAAAGATCCATCCTTCCTTGGAGCTCACCATTTTTATGTCCAGCACTGGTTCAGAGTTTGAAGATGAAAAATAATTACTAAGGATCTTATTTTTCCTTGAGAAAACTGCAACGTGATTAAGATAATGAACAAAGTAGTGGACTGACATTTGCCATGGACATAACAAATAAACAATGTGTGTGTACATGCAACAATTAACCCATTTAACTATATTTACTAAGGAGTAAGATCAAGGACCTATGCTAAGCACTGATTAAAACATGGCCCAGAGTTCAAATCGCTTGCATTTTAAGATGAGAGCTGTAGGGTCAAAGCAATGCTAATAGATGGTATAAGATAAGCCACAAATAAAATGTCAAATGATTTTGGAGATGAGAGATCACATCCAGCTATACTCACAGAAGTGGTGAAATTTAAATTGAGATCTTATGATCAAGATTTGGATAAGCGAGGGCTTCCCTGGTGGTGCAGTGGCTGAGAGTCTGCCTGCCGATGCAGGGGACACGGGTTTGTGCCCTGGTCCGGGAAGATCCCACATGCCGTGGAGCGGCTGGGCCCGTGAGCCATGGCCGCTGAGCCTGCGCGTCCGGAGCCTGTGCTCCACAGCGGGAGAGGCCACAACAGTGAGAGGCCCGCGTACAGCAAGAAAAAAAAAAAAGATTTGGATAAGCGAATATTATGAGGTGGAGCTACATTATAAAAAGAAAATTATATGTGTGTGTGTGTGTGTGTGTGTGTGTGTGTATATATCTCCTTACTTTTGTAGTCCAATTATATGTATATGTACGTATATATATACACTTGAGTAGTCTAATTATATGTATATAGACATGTATGTATGTATATGTTTACATGTATATATGCATATGTGTAGTATATATGTATATATACTTGATAGTCTAATTGTATGTACATATATATATATATATATATATATATATATATATATATCCTTACTTATGTCCTCTAATTTAACCCTGTAATGAAGAGGAGATGATGAAGGAAAAGAGTACGTGTAGGGAAAAGAAGAAGGAAAGAGAAAAGAAGAGGTTCAGTAAAGGGAAGTGATGGAGATGCATGAAAAAGGGGAGGAGAAGAACAGTGGGGAAGGGCTAGAAAGAGAAGAAGGGGACAACTAAAATTTTTTTTAGTATATTCTACATGGAAGACACTGAACTGGACACTCTGCATGAATTGCTTCATTTTCTATTCATAAAAGTCCAAAAAAGAAGGTATTATTCTAATCTCCAGTTTATAGATAAACAAGGCCTAGATAAGTTAACACATAACTTACTCAAAGTCTTGTATTTAGTAAGTTAAAAAGGCAGAATTTATTCCCGAGTTTGCTTACTTAATTATATTTTCTTCAGGTAGAAAAGTTACTTCAGGTTAGGGTAAAACAAGAAGGAAAATAATCTTCACGAAATCCTGGGCAATCCTTACCAATCATATTAAAGTCAGAAGCCAGTGAATGAGATCACAAAATAAGGCACTCATTTCCCATTCTTCTACTCCCAGCACCTAGTACAGTGCCAAACACATTGTAAAGGTATAGTTATATTTGAAAACCAGTGAAACTTTGAAAAAAATATTAGGAAAAGGATAAAGATCATGGAGTAGCATCACAGAAACCAAGCAAGCCTCAAAAAAAAAAAAAAGGTGATGAATTACATCTAATGCCACAGAGATGGCAAGAAAAATGAAGACTAACAAAAAACTGCTAAATTCAACAATTAAAAGGCCTTTTCATTCTCTTACTGGTGACATTATTCATTTATTTTTGTTTTTCTTTAACCAATTTTACTGAATGATAATTTACATGTAAAATTAGATCTAGTAAAAGGGTACTTGGATGAATTTTGATAGTTGTATACCTTAAAAACCACCATAATCAAGGTACAAAATAGTTCCATCACTCCTCAAATATTCCTTACCTAATGGTGTCTTTTAATGATAGTATTTCTTAGTTTTAACACAGTTCAATTTTGATGAAGAGAGTGTCTTTTCATGAACAGAATTTCTTAGTTTTAGTGTAGTCCAATGTATCAATTTTTCCTTTATAGTTAGTGGATCTTGTGTTCTGTTTAAGAAATGTTTCCATACTACTCAGTATGGAAGTTCCTTAAAAAACTAAAAATAAAGCTACCATATGATCCTGCAATCCCATTCCTGGGCATATATCCAGAGAAAAACATAATTCAAAAAGATACACACACCCCAATGTTCACTGCAGCACTATTTACAATAGCCAAGACACGGAATCCACCTAAATGTCCATCGACACATAAATGGATAAAGAAGACATGGTACATACATATTGATGCAATGGAATATTACTCAGCCATACAAAAGAAAGAAATAATGCCATTTGCAGCAACATGGATGTACCTAGAGATTATCATACTATGTGAAGTAAGTTAGAGAAAGACAAATATCATATGATATTTCATATGATATCGCTTATATGTAGAATCTTTTTAGAAAATGATACAAATGAGCGTATATACAAAACAGAAATAGAGACATAGAAAACAAACATATGGTTACCAAAGGGGAAAGGAGGAGGAGGGATAAATTAGGAGTTTGGGATTGACAAATACACACTACTATATATAAATAAATAAACAATGATCTACCGTATAGCACAAGGAAGTATACTCAATATTTTGTAATAACATATATATATATAACTGAATCACTTTGCTGTACACCTGAAACTAACACAACATTGTAAGTCAACTATACGTCAATTTAAAAAGAAAAAAGGAAGCTTTCTGTATCTCAACTTGATGAAGAAATCCATGCATATTATTTTAGAAGCTTTACTGTTTTGATATTCATGATAATCTACCTGTAATCCAACTATATACATTGGCTGAAGAAACTGAATAAAAATAAAATGTGTACAGCTATTAAAATGACTAAACTTTTAATGTCAACTTGAATGTACATCAGTAGATGAATAAACCTGGTATACTCATAAAATGGAATATTACTCAGAAATAAAAAGGAATGAACTTTTCTTTTGAATGAATCTTAAAATAATTATGTTGTGACAGAGCCAGACACAAAAAGCACACTTGCTGTGTGACTGCATTTATATAAAATGGTTTAATGAAAACCATAGTAATAGAAAGCAGATTAGCAATTGTTTGGGGATAGAGCAAGCAGGATGGCAAGAATTATAACAGCACACTATGAAGCTTTTTGGGGTGGTGAATATTTTTATTATCTTGATTGTGGTGACAGTTTTATTAATGTATTAATATGTTAAAACTCATAAAATTGTATACTGAACACATGTGCAGTTCATAGTATAGCAATTATGCCCTAATTAAGCTGTTAAAAATAATTGAATTGTGTATCTTCACACAACAGAACATTAAACAGAAATGAAAAATTTTAAACTACAGCTCTATGTGGCAACACAGATAATTCTTAAAGCATTAAGCAAAGAGGCCAGACAATAAAAAATACATAGAGTGTTACCAAAATAAGTATGAAACTTATTGCGGTAATCATTTCTTGATGTATATAATTCAAGTCATTATGCTGTACATTTTAAAATTATATGCTACTGTATGTCAACTATATCTCAATAAAACTGGAAGAAAAATAATTTTAAAAATTAAATTAAAAAAATAAAATGGGAAAAAATACATAGAGTCTGATTCCATTTAATATGAAGTTCAAAAGCAAGCAAAACTAATCTAAGGCATTAAGAGATACAACATTGGTAAATCTTGGGAAGAACAGAAAAGGCAGAAATCGGGAAGGAGCATGAAGAGAACGTCTCAGGAGATGAAAATGTTCTATAAAGCAGCATAAACAAAGTTTAAATTTAGTTATTGATTGGGAGAAAATATCTGCAAGATGTGTAAGTGACTATAAAGTTTTAGAATACAGAATAAAGAAATTTACATATATAAGAAAATTACATCCCGTGTTTGAAAATTGTCCAAAGCTACGAATAAGCAATTCACAGAATGGACAAAAAAATGGAAAGATATTTAACCTCACTAATAATTTTAATTTATATTTCCCAGATTATTAGTGAGGTTAAATATCTTTTCATATTTTTTTTCTTACTGCATCTTCAGCACCTAAGACAGTGCCTGGCTCATGGGAGCCACTCAATATATACTCCTTAAATGATTAAATACTCAATATTGGTAAACATGGGGAATACAAGTGGCCTTTTATTAAAGTGGTCTAAAAATTGATGTAATTACATTACAGACTAATCTAATGAAGCTGGAAGGTGTGTGCATGCCATTTAACCCAGCTCATCCACTTCTAGTTATACATCCTGGAAGTATTCTTCCTCATATGTTGAAGAATATTCACTGCAACATTGTCTTCAATGAATATTTGAGATAAAAACTCTTAATTTCCTTCAAAAAGGAATTGGTTAAATAATTATAAAATCGCATATTATGGAATACTATGCAATAATAAAAATGAATGAAATAAGGCCATATGCAACAACATGAATTATCATAAGAGTGAGAAAAAAAACTATTTACAAAAGAGTGTATCCAGCATATGATACCACTTGCATAACATGGAAACAGTACCACATATTGTTTAATGAAACACCTAAACGTTTTCTTTGTAATAAAGCATGTATGGGGAATTTATTTGCCAGGTCAAGGATAGTCATTACCTTTTTTGGGGGTGGTAAGAAAAGACTGAAGAGAACACTTCTACTATAAGAGCTTCTACTGAGCTCTTCTACTGTACATATCATGGATGTTTCTGTTTGTTTAGATAAAAGATCTGAGTCAAATATGACAAAATATTAAAATTGGCTGAGGTTGCTTGGATAGTAAATACATGAATATTGTTTCAAATATCTCTGTATTTTCTGTATATTTGAAATACCTTACATTTAAGATAAAGAAATGGAGGTGGGGGGAAGATACAAGAAAGAGATTTACCTTGTCCTCGAGCTAGGTGAGTACAGTGTGTCTGTAATGTGGGGAGCAATGTCTGCTGAGGGATAAGGAGCTTGCAATGCAAGTGGGGCTAAGTGAGTATGGTAATATATGGCCCATAACCTCTGAGAATAAGGTAAGAATTGTGGTTAACAGTATATGAAACATCCTAAGTTATACAGATCAGCATATAAAATGCATATCCATGGCAGCAATGTAGTTCATAAAAGGGTACAAGATCTGGAGAATGGACTGGGATGCCACGTACCAAAAAAAAAAAAAAAAGCCGAAATCTTTGGCTATTCGTAATTTCAACACATATCTACCGACAAATTTTAAAACTTTCCAAAATAGGGCTAACCCTGGTAGTGCTTTCTTGAAGCTAAAAACTAATAAATCTTACTACTACCAGAGAGAGTACGTTGTCATAGGATGAAAACTTAGGACCCTGTGTAGGGCCATACTGAATGCCAAGGACAGAGTCAGCGTAAGTATCCAGTCTTTTTTTTTTTAACATCTTTATTGGAGTATAATTGCTTTACAATGGTGTGTTAGTTTCTGCTTTATAACAAAGTGAATCAGTTATACATATACATATGTTCCTATATCTCTTCCCTCTTGCGTCTCCCTCCCTCCCACCCTCCCTATCCCACCCCTCTAGGTGGTCACAAACCACCTAGCTGATCTCCCTGTGCTATGCGGCTGCTTCCCACTAGCTATCTATTTTACGTTTGGTATCCAGTCTTTTCAAGTCCTTTCCTCCCCACACAAGGAAATCTGTGCTTCTGTAGCCAAATGAAGATTTAAGCTCGGGCTGGCCTTGGCTCTGCCCCCATCAAAGTAGAGCTCACTGAACTGTTTGATTGTGAGTAGCTTCTTTGATTTTTAAACTGGTTAAATATGATGAAAAGCTGTGCACAAACTTGCGAATGAACCCCAGAAAGACAAAGGCCTTCGAAATGGACATTTCAAATGAGCTAAGTAGGCGGAGAAGTGATTGTTCGTATTTCATGGGGACTTGGCTTTTCATGAATTCATCTCAGTGTCATCTTTCATACATATTACAGTGTCAGTTCATTAAAATTCTTGATGCAGTGCTGAACCTGGTCAGACTGAAATGGGGCTGACAAACCTCATGTCTGCTGCACAGATAACCAGACCTTATGAAGGTGAAATTAGTTTTCAGGAGCTGTACTGCTCACTTGATTGATTCCGTCTTAGAAGTCATATGACTTAATGTTTCCTGCTTGGGCTGCCTCTGTCATGCAAACATGACCTGATAACACATTGTCAGGAGCGCTCCAGAGAGCTAACAGCAATCTAACATCTTTCTACTGAGTGTGAAGTTCCATCTGAAATGTGCATATTTGATAAGCAGCTCGTCTTCTCTCTGTCCTTTTCATTTTCAGAAAGTTAATCTTCTCTGCTTTAGTGAGTGCAGTGGGGAGATGAGGTGGGCAGACATGCCGCAGGTGGCCCCAAACTCTGCTACGTGAGGGAAGCTCACTGTCTAGAGGCCATTCTGTCTGGACATCACTTCCAAGAAACAGCCAGACAAGAAGTGACAATACAGGTCCACTGTTGTGTTCAGGAGGGAGAGCGTTTTCAAGGACTCAGACGTGGAGAAAATGGAATCAGGGAGTTTCATTACTGAGTGTTATTTGACTTTGTTGTCAAAGATTCATTTAACCATCTCACCATGGCAAAAATCTGTATTGTATATTCAGTCTAAAGTACACAATGTCTTCTTCTGAATCAGAGGTGGCTGACCTCATAGAATTTTAATGCTGGAATTCATATAGAGGCCCCCTTTCATATCCCATTTTACAGGTGAGCAAAGCTAAGCTCAGAGAGGCTCAGTGGTTCATCCAAAGTCACATAACTATATTAGTGGTAGATCCAGGGCTAAGATTCCGATCTCCAGGTTCGGTTTAGTCCTCCTGGCACTCCACTGCACAGACCCTCACCCAGAAGTCTGACTTGGGCTTCAAAGAGATTCCAAGAAGGTCACATCTGGACCCAAGGTAACAGCTTCTCATTCCTGATCTAGGCTTCATATTTTCTCACATAATAACGTCATTTTATATTAAAGTTTACAAGTTACGAAGTGTGACCACAGACGTTATCTCATTGCCCTTCACAAAGAAAGTTTATGAGACAAAGCATTCAAGGCATTGCTCTCACTTCACTGGTAAAGAAACTAAGAGCGAGAAGTACCTGCATTGTCACTCCTTGGCTGGCTGCCTCTTGGAAGTGACATCCAGACATGTTGGCTTCTAGACAGTGAGCTTCTCCATGTGCCAGAGTCTGGGGACACCCACAGGGTGTCTGCCCACCTCATTCCCCCACTGCACTCACTTGCTCAAGGCCAACCAGAAGGCAGTTGAAGGAATTGGATGGAGGTAACCAAAGAAGAGATAGACACAGGAATCCAAGAACCAGAGTATCCAACACTGAAGAGTGGCAACACTGAAGAGCTGCCAGTCTGCAGAGCAACCAGACCAGACAAAAGCAAGAGGGGCAGGAGCTCCAGAAAGAAGGCTCAAGAAAATAATAAAACCGAAATGATAAACCATCTGATATATCTGATCATCGATAAAAGAATACTTGTGGCCAACTGATCTAAAGGAGAATTTTGAAAAAAAGAAAGGTACATAGAAGGCTAAGTGAATTTTAAAAAGAGAAACAATAATTATCCCCAGGAAAAATTCAGAAGGAAGCGTTGTTCTAGTAGACTATTTAGCTCTAACGTAAACAGTATTCAAAAGGCATAACAATTTGATCACTGACTTTAGATTAACTAAGAGATGTAATACAGATACACTGAGAGGACAGTGGAGAGGTGAAGTTGTAGGAGACAAAGGACTATAAGAGAGCCAAATTCTCATTTCCATAAAAAGAACTCAATAAACAATGTTTAAAGTTGATAAATCTGTTAGTTTTTGCTGCATAACACACAACTACAAATGTTAGTGGCTGTAAACAAGAACCATTTTATTTGCTTAAGATTCTGGAGGGTAACAATTTCGGCTGCGCTTAGATGGGATGATTTATCTCTGCTCCATGTGTCAGCTGGGCTCATTCATGTGTTTGTGGTCAGCTGACAGTGGACGGCTTCATGCATGTACTTGGAAGTTCGCTGGCTGTCACCTGGGTCAATGGAAGCAACTGGGCTAGCCTGGGCTTCTTTACATGGTGGTAGCCACAGGGCTCCCATGTGCAGCAATAAAACGAATCCCAATTTCAAGCCTCTGCTTGTATCATGTTTGTTAATGACACACTGGACAAAACAAGGCACACAGCCAGGTCCAGATTCAAAGGGTAGAGAAATACACAATACCTCTTCAGGAAGAACCTATAAAATTACACTGAAAAATTGAGTATATTCAAAGGTGGGAAACTTTGTGGCCATTTTTGAAATCTACCACAATAGAAATGGACAGAATAGATATTCTATTTTAAATACAAATTGAAAAACTAGAATTAAGTGGTAATAATGTACAAATCACAAATATATATCTACAGGACAATTGGAGGCAGAATGGCTGCTTTAATATTACTTGAATGAATACATGTAGGTAGGATGCAATTTTCAATGTGTCTGAAAAGTATACTGAAAAAAAGTATACTGTATACTGAAAAGTATCTGACAGAACTTCAAAAAGTCTTGCATCTAAAACTACTTAGAAATTAAGATGATGTGCTACAGAAATTGTGTTAGGTAACACGGAAAGTGGATCTAAAAATGAGAACTCCAGTGACAGGTTCTATGGACTAAATATGACCCTTAAAATTCATATGTTGAAACTCTAGTCCTCAATGTGATGGTATTTGGAAATGAAGACTTTGGGAGGTAATTAGGTCATGAAGGTGGAGCCCTCATGATGGGATTAGTGGTCTTACAAGAGACAAGAGAGAATCTGCTTCCTCTCTTTCTCTTTCTCTGTGCCATGTCAGAATACAAGGAGAACGCTGTCCACAAACCAGGAAAACTGAATTGGCCAGCACCATAAGCTTGGACTTCTCAGCCTCTAGAGCTTCCAGAAATAAGTGTTGTTGGCCAAGCCACACAGTCTATAGTGATTTGTTATAGCAGCCCAAGATGTTTAAGACAATAGTTCAATTCAACTATTTTAGGAAATACGTGTTTTAAAAAAGCAGTATTTCTTAATCAGTATGTTATGTTACATGATTTAAACATGTATCTTAAATAAATTATGAATTAAATATCACCATTAGGAATTGAGTATACTATATCTTTTTTAAAATATTTATTTATTTTTGGCTGCACTGGGTCTTAGTTGCAGCACGCAGGATCTTCGCTGCGCCATGTGGGATCTTTAGCTGCAGCATGCAGGATCTTTTAGTTGCTGCATGCGGACTTTTAGTTGCGGCATGCAGACTCTTAGTTGTGGCACGTGGACTCTTAGTTGTGGCACGCATGTGGGATCTAGTTCCCTGACCAGGTATCAAACCCTGGCCCCCTGCATTGGTACCATGGAGTCTTTTTTTTTTTTTAAGATTTATTTATTATTAATTTATTTCTTTTTGGCTGCATCAGGTCTTAGTTGCAGCACACAGCATCTTCATTGAGGGCATGAGGGATCTTTTATTGCGGCTTGCAGGCTTCTCTCTAGCTGTGGCATGTGTGTTTTCTCTTCTCTAGTTGAAGTGTGCGAGCTCAGTAGTTGTGATGCTTGGGCTTAGTTGCCCCATGGCATGTGGGATCCTAGTTCCCTGACCAAGGATCAAACCCGTGTCCCCTGCATTGTAAGGTAGACTCTTTACCACTGCACCACCAGGGAAGTCCCAGGGAGCGTGGAGTCTTACCCACTGGACCACCAGGGAAGTCCCTACTATATCTATGAAGTAATCAATCTGGCCAAAAACTTTTACTTTAGTCTTCTATTGAGAAAGTGATAATTGCCTTCTCTTAGCTGATATTTGGATATTCAGACACATTTTATACCTATATAAAGAATTACACCAAATTACTAGTAATAGTTATTTCTCAGTAAGCAAACTGCCAAGAATTTTAGAAATCTTCTGTTGGAATTATCTAGTTTTCTAAAGTAAATATACATTGTGATTTTAAGTGGTAACCATTGCCCACTGTACCAGCTCTAGGTCCTTAGTTCAAACCCCAAGTTTCCATACAAGAGAAGATTTTCCCCAATTTCCTCAGTCTCCAACATTACTGAGATCATCACCATCTCACCAGATGTTTCAGGTCACCTTTGGCCTGACAGTTTTCCTAAGGATGCTGTAGGGAGGCATTAGGGGTGGCTGAAAGGTGATGAGTAATCATTAGTTATCATGAGTAATGATTACTAACTCCTAGGTGTCAGCCCTCGGAGTTCTTGGTGTAGATGGAAGGAAGGAAGTCCCACTCGTATAAGATCAAGCAATCTACTGACTCATGTCTGGTCCTGGCAAAGTGAAGTCCCATCTCACATAAAGACTGTTTGAGAGGTTAGTTATTCAGGGTCAAACAGTGCCCCTTGCAGAGATTCTTCAAACAAACCAGAGAAAAATTAAGTGTGGAGGTGATGAAACGTTTCTGTATCCTGATTGTGGCAGTGGTTAAAATTCATAAAACCAGACACAAACACAAAAAGTCATTTTTCTACAGGATAATTTAAAAATAAAATTTAAACAAAGTATTTGTCATGGAAAAAATGAGTTCCACATTCCTCCAGGATAGGAAAGGCTCACAGACTTTAAAACCAATACAGAAAGGAACTGCCTGACTTTCATTCTCTGGAAAGAATGTTTGCATTACATCCTAGATAAGGTGTCCTCTCTTTAGAATAGACCTAAATGCCATGAATTAAAAAATGATAAAACCACTGAATATCCACATCAAAAGAAATCAAACATCCTTATCTTGCCACCTATAAACTAATGTTAATTTTTCAATTCATTCCATTATTCCTGTTGGAAAATCTATTTCCTGAATTTTGTCCTGGTTCTGTACAACTCCATTAGCATCCAACATTGTACCCAACACCTAGCTCATTGTTTAGTACACAGTAAGCATGCCATAAATATTTGTTAAATTAATTAATAATTTATATTTGCTCCCAAATTGGCATATTCTGATGAAGTCAATATAACACTGAAATTTCTCTTATAATCACCCAATAAACCATTTACCACTAGTGTTATCGGTGACCCCATAGAGCAAATGTAAGCAAAACAACTCCACAAATGTGTGCATTCAATAGCCTCTACTCACTCATCTCCACACATTTTGGGTAAGGGCTGGTGTCTGGCTCTGCTGCTCCAGCCTCTTGGAAGAGAGATAAAAGGTTAGTGTGCCAAAGAGAGCACTGCAATACTAAGGGCTGTGTTTAAGAATTCTGAACATTTCATATTTTAAGTTGGACAAAGGAAGGGAAAAATACTACCTTAATTATCAAACACCTCTTTTTCTCTTGCTTTTTCTCTAGTGTCATCAGTTCACAAACACCAAATCAACTAATTTTATCTAGCATTACTCAGGATGCCTTGTTTTATCAAAGTGCCACGCATACTTCCAGAAAGGAAAACAAGAGAACCGCTTCTCCCATGTAGTCACATCTCAGAGGACAGAAACCTAAAATAAACACAACCTTTATAACCTAATCCTGAACTGCAAGAACTCTGAACTCTATTATATTTCTTTGCCTTCCGGCTTGGGGAAAATCACGTTGCTGACTTCAGGTGAAGAGTGATGAATGAGTGCTCCTGGTTAATTCAGAACCTCATCAGCCTTTCCCAGGCAAACTGTTTCTTGCTTTTCCAGAACCAAGCCTAGGCTGCAGCCATTGGCAGAGAAGGTTTATTACAGGTAAGGCAATCAGTGGAATGGGGCTGAAATCTCCGAACAGTTTTCCCATCTGTGGCATCAACGCTGTTTGGGAGCAGAGGTGATAGGCCTGTGTGTTTGACTGAGTGCTCTGCTTCACAGAGTACAGACACGCCCGGTGCATCACCCTGCCTATTCACCGCACACTTTAAGCTTGCTGAGGTTCATGTCATAAATGCGACTATAAACCTGGCCATGTTTATTGTGTGTCCCAATTCCCTTCTCTTTTTAACAAGCGGAACTATCATTTATTGGTCCTTCTTCCCTAACACGTCTGAGAAATTTCCTCCAGGTTTGAAGCATTCATTCATTTTCCTTTGAAATCCTCTAGATGCATTTTTCAGATCAGCCACTAGATGCCCAGATGCCAAAATAAAACTCTAGCAGCTTTTCCGAGGAAAACAATGGTTGTGTAATTTAACAAAGATATTTTTTTCAACCATGTTATCCAGTGGCCTGGGCGAGGTTTTCACGTACTTAAGGAGTTTTTTGTTTGTGTGTGTGTGTTTAATGTACTGAACAATGTTATTATATATATTAAGAGGAGAAAGTTCTCAAACCAAGAATTATTAGAAATAAAAAAATCCCAGAAGCTGCCAGTACTTCTCTGACAATATAGAGCTAGAAAAAACTGCCATAGATCCCAGCGCCCAAGCTTCAAACTTCATGACCCTCATGAAACATTCTTCACCAGCCACACTCCCTGGCTTACTTGTAGCAGCACCTAGAACACCAGGGTCTGAACTCTAGCAGAAATCGAAGTGGTAAGCTGGGACCTTGAAGTATCCCCGACACAGGTAGTTAATATGATTTCGTTGTCAGTGTCCTTTTTACTGGAACTTTCTGCTTCTGTTCTTTTGAAGGATAAATGAGTTCCACTCTGGCTAGATTTTATATGGTACATCATCAATATACAGAGCATCCAGACATCAGTGATGCGCTGCAAAGAACCTCAAAATCACAGCCTAGGAAATGCTAGTGAAGGAACAGAGCTGGATTTGCCTGCATGCCTCAGAGTGACTTGGAAAGAGAGTACGTGAGCATGGGAAAGGTTTTCAAATATGTAAAGGGTCATAACGTTAACACCCAAAACTGTAGCCCTGGAAGAAAACTTTGAGAGCACTGCCACCAAGAGAGAGGATAATATTCTCAATCCATATGGCCCCTTTCCTCATTGATGGACACAAGCCCTTCTTTACCTATATGATTTTCAGCAAAGCTTTCTTTTTTTAAAGAAAAATTGCTTTTCATTTAAAAAGTTTATTTTTTCCAGCTCTATTGAGATATAACTGACATAAAACATTGTGTAAGTTTAAGGTGTACAATTTGGCGTATGTATATATTACAAAATGATTACTACAGTGAAAGTTAGTTAACAGATCCATCACCACAGTTATGATCCTGTGTGTGTGCTGAGAACTTTTGAGATCTACTCTTTTAAGCAACAAGGACTTAACTGTAGAGCAAAGGGAATTATACCCATTATCTTGTAATAACCTATAATGGAATATAATCTGCAAAAATACTGAATCATTATGCTGTACACCTGAAACTAAAACTATATTGTAAATCAACTATACTTCCATTAAAAAAAAGGAAAAAGAAGAAAAAACATTTAAAACAAAAAAATCTACTTTTAGCAACTTCTAAATATACATTACAGTATTGTTAACTATAATTACCATGCTGTACATTACATCCCCAGAACTTATTCATCTTTTTTCCCAATTTTACTGAGATATAATTGACATATAACATTGTACAAGTTTAAGGTGCACAACATAATGATTTTATGTATGTATATACTATGGAATGATTAGTACAATATGTTTAGTTAACATTCATCACTTCACGTAGTTACTCAACAAAGCCCTTATGATGGTTCAAAACAATGGAAGAAAATGTTACGCAGATAAATGAAGAATCACCCAACTTGCCTCATGCCCATCGTGGCTAAAATGAACCATCTAAATAAGATGATTTCCTGCCTCATTCTTAGCCTGCTTCCGCGTGGCCGGATCGCCTCACTTTTTGCAGTGGGGAAGTCTCTTGTTGCCTCCACACTTTGGGGTCCAGGCCAAATTTCCTCCTTGGTCTTAGGGAAAGGAGGAAGCTGTTTAACTCCTTCATGCTAAGATTTGCCTCTGCAAGACTTCCTTTCTGGCTCCAGAGAACTTGGGGTGACGGTCAGGGAGCAGCCATTCCTTCTGCACGTAGCCTATACCTCACCCTAGGTTCTGACCTAGCTATCTGGCTATAAGCAATAAAAAAAAAAAATGAGTTGAGATATTTAGATTTTTTTCACTGTTGCCTTTGCAAGAAAGAACTTCTAACAGTGAAAGCTGAGCACCAGGAAAATGTGTGGATTTCAGAGTAGTGAGTGTCCCATCACTGAAACGGTTTATGATGAGGTAGTGTAGCCCCTGCCCAAGCTGTTGAGGAAATGGTTCCTGAATTGGGGGAATGATTAGTCCCAAAGACCTCATTTAATACTTTCCTTCCAATTCTACATTTCTATCATTTTTGTAGACCACATTCCAAAACGTGAAAAGGACAGGCCCAGCATTTGGAAGCCATACAGAGTAATGATATAACAAAAAAGAGATTCCCCCTCCCCCCCCCAAGATGGCAAGTGATTGTATGAGGTTACTGAGGATAACTATTTCCCTAACAGGGCTCAGTATAAGCCTGAAAAACATTTGCTTTAAAAAACATCTGGGGAGGACTTCCCTGGTGGTACAGTGGTGAAGAATCCACCTGCCAATGCAGGGGACATGGGTTCAAGCCCTGCTCCGGGAAGATCCCACATGCTGCGGAGCAACTAAGCCCATGCATCACAACTACTGAGCCTGCGCTCTAGAGCCCATGAGTCACAACTACTGAGCCCACATGATGCAACTACTGAAGCCCATGTGCCTAGAGCCCGCACTCTGCAACAAAGAGAAGCCACCGCAATGAGAAGCCCGCGCACCACAGTGAAGAATAGCCCCCACTCGCCGCAACTAGAGAAAGCCCACGCACAGCAACAATGACCCAACACAGCCATAAATAAATAAATAGATAGATAAATAAATTTATTTTTTAAAAAATCTGGGGAGAGTAACACCACATTTTCTTTAGCAATAGTTCTTACACAGAGCGATGCTGCCTGTCAAATATTGACACCTAAGTCATTTAGAATCACTTATTTTAAGAAGTAAGTAAATCTGTATACATATACCACAACTTCTTTATCCATTCCCCTGTTGATGGACATTTAGGTTGCTTCCATGTCCTGGCTATTGTAAACAGTGCTGCAATGAACACTGGGGTGCATATGGTACATATATATACAATGGAATATTACTCAGGCATAAAAAGGAACAAAATTGGGTTATTTGTAGAAATGCAGATGGACCTACAGACTGTCATACAGAGTGAAGTAAATCAGAAAGAGAAAAGCGAATATCGTGTATTAACGCATATATGTGAAATCTGAAAAAAATAGGTACAGACGATCTTATTTGCAAAGAAGAAATAGAGACACAGACGTAGAGGACAAATGTATGGATACCAAGGGGGTGGGTGGGATGAACTGGGAGATTGGGATTGACATACATACACTATTGATACTATGTATAAAATAGATAACTAATAAGAACCTACTATATAGCATAGAGAACTCTACTCGGTGCTCCGTGGTGACCTAAAAGGGGAGAAAATCCAAAAAAGAGGGGATATATGTATACGTACAGGCGATTCACTTTGCTATACAGTAGAAACTAACACAATATTGTAAAGCAGCTATACTCCAATAAAAATTAAAAAAAAAAAAAAAGTAAGTAAATCTGACTGGGAAAGGGAAACTTAAGTCAGGCTCCTTGCTGGCAAATGCTAAAGCAGGCATCTTACAACGCTGATCCTATTATTCAAATATTCTGCATCTTCTAGAAACGCGATCCATATATTCCCATACCACATCAAGGAGGAGCTTCTGCCTGGTCAGCCATGGCAAAGGACTGTGTGGAGTTCCCTGTCACGTTGCAGAGGCAGAAGGTGGCCAAAAAGACAAGCCACTTGCGCAGATTCCTCCCTAGAGCAAGAGACCTACACGGACTGCTTCTATTATTTACTCGGTATTATATGTCAAGTAATTGGAAGAACTTTTACATTCCAAGGGACTATGGAGAGCTGTCCATTCACCAACATATGGTGTTACATATGTCAAAACTGAAGGCATGGAAAAGCCAGATTCCCTGAGTGACATCCATCCACAGCAGGACCAACGTCTGGGAGTGAAGCCATGGTCACTCCAAGATTCATTCATGCCAAAACTGACTACAGATTCCTCTCTATCAGATAGCTAGTGGTTTTTTTACAGCAGAAAATTTCAGCCATAAAACTTGCCTCCTCCTTCCTTCCCTATGAGAGGCTTACAAAATGCTTTATGGTCTGTGTATACGATTTAACCTCAGCTCAAGTAAAAATCATCGTTAATTTCTTCCCAAAAGGTATACTGGGTGGTTCTTGCCAACTTGATGTTATCATTTCTCCGACAACATATGTTGTGACAGTCATGCACTGATGACATGGAGGAGGCCTCAATGAAAATGCTGCCAGGGATAGCAGGCTCCCAGGTAGTGTGTTCATTCATTGACTCATTCCTTCATGCATCTGACACTGACTTAGCAAACACTGACTGTGTGTGGGGCAAGGTGTTCGGTATTAGTCTGAGTGAGATCCACGGTCCCTACTCAGCATAGGACTTCGTGTAAACTCAGTATGGCAAGTGGCACAACGGAGTGAAGCACAGAGCATAATGGGAACAGGGAGTTCGTGCAGAGAGAAAGACCCTATCTCAGCCCGAGGAAGAACCGTAGTTTTCAGCTTGACTGACGAGCAGGGAGCTGGAGAGTTAGAGGGGCAAAGCCATGAAGACGTGAGAATGCCAGTCATTTGGTTTATGGAGAGAATGGGGTCAAGAGGCAGGTGGCAGTCAATATAGACAGTTTGCATGACTCTGTCCTCAAGTTCTGATGAATCACTGAAGAATTTTAAGAAAGGGGGATGGGTAGCATGATTAGATTCGTGTTCTAGAAAGATGATCCCATGGCAGCAAGACTAATGCACCATAATGGGAAATGAGAAGATCAGAGAAAAGGAAAACTTCTAGAAGGTTCCAATAAGGAAAGTTCTCAGGCAGTGGCAGTGAAGATGAAAAGAAGACTGATTGAGAAGGCAGATTTGTCTGTTTTAGTTGACCAATTAGATGTGGGCGTTCAGTAAGAAGGAGGAATCTAGGCTTATTTATGGGTATCTGGCTTGGTCCAGGACTAAGGCCCTCATACCTAGATACACATTAGAATTAATTGAGGAGCATTTTTAAATACCCAGCCTGGGCCCTCCTCCCCCAGGGTTCTTATTAAACAGGTCTGGGATGGGGCTCAGGGAACAGTATTCTTTAAAAACTCCCTGGGTGACTCTAATGTGTAGCCAGGTTCAAGGACTTGAGATCTAGGGGATAAATGTGACACCAAGAGACAGAAAACACAGGAAGATAGAGGAGGGTGGCCATCATTGCACAGAGGGCAAAAGAGGACAATCCGGATTTCTGTCTTGTCCTGCCGAGGTTGAGAAGGGGGTCAATTCTGGGTCAGTACAGATTTCATCGTCTGTGCTACTGTGTCAACATTTGCCAAAACATGTGTTAAAACTTGTGCTCTGATTTTGGGTTTCAAATGTACAGCTAGCTCCTTTTAGCGCTAGAAACATGGCTCTGGTATAAAGAAGAGAAAATAACTACAGGGAAACTTTTCTGCAGGAAAAGTGCATAAAAAAGGGTCAAGGATAAAACAGCAGGAACTTACATCTGAATCCAAAATCCAAAACAGCAGGAACTTACATCTGAATCCAAAATGATGTGCTATATGATTTTTCTGGGGTAAAGCTTCCCAACCCGTGAATCCTTCCTTTGGCTAAACTCTTGAGCTAGGGAACTGTTGTTGTACTGAAATCATTCTGGATGCCCAGGAGCACTGAAGGGATTAATGAACAGTTGTGTAGCTAGCCCGTCCCAGAATCCAATGAATAATCAATGGTACTTGAGGCTCCTTAGGTAATTGAATTGCAAACCTGGTAATAAGGAGACTTGTATCCAATAGTAGAATTACACTCTATTTCCTAATGTAGATATTGATGAAAGACCACTGTTCATATGGATTATTTACCTTCTATCTCTATTAAAAATCGAGCCCAGTAAATTGTCTGTTTGCTAATATATTTTTCCTACCTATACCTTGTGCAGAATGAAGTACAACTTACAGCTACACAAGCCCATCACATCCACCTCCCAACTACAGGAAACAAGTACAAAAGTTACTCTAATCTATTTACTTTCAGAATTGAGGTGAAGAACATATACGTGACAGCTGGTGTAACACAGGCTTTAGGGATCCAAAAAATTATTTGTTTTAGAACTCTAAAACTGTACAGTGGTTTCAGAGAGATTTAGCATTGCTCCTGGAGGAAAAATTATGTGCTCTTTTCACTAGTTCTTAATGTGAATTCCCAATATTAAAATAAGCATGACAATTATTAGTAAATGGGAGTGTCATTGTCCAAAAGACTCATAAATTCACAGTAATCCCTTTTAAAACTAAATTGAGGACTTCCCTGGTGGTGCAGTGGTTAAGAATCCGCCTGCCAATGCAGGGGACACAGGTTCAAGCCCTAGTCAGGGAGGATCCCACGTGCCGCGGAGCAACTAAGCCTGTGCACTACAACTACTGAGCCTGCGCTCTAGAGCCCACGAGCCACAACTACTGAGCCCGCGTGCCACAACTACTGAAGCCCGCACGCCTAGAGCCCATGCTCCGCAACAAAAGAAGCCACCGCAATGAGAAGCCCACACACTGCAACTGAAGAGTAGCCCCCACTCGCCCCAACTAGAGAAAGCCCGCACACGATGAAGACCCAACACAGCCAAAACTAAATATATAAAATAAGTAAATTTTAAAATAAATAAATAAATAAATTGAATGGGCCATGCCTCTTTCTAAACTGTAACTTGGAAAAATTGCTTAAACCTCTTTAACCCTCGGCTCTCTAGTCTGTAAAGTAGGCTAATGATTACTCACATAATAGGGTGAAGAGAGTTAAAATAGTCTACGGAAAGCACCTACAATAGAATAAAAGCAATTTATTAGCCAGTGTTTATATAACTAGTAGCATGTGCCTTTAAGATTCAGGGCTGAGCTGCAGCCTTGAGTATGACATGAACCAGCTCCACAAATTTGCACACGTCATCTG